>NC_068369.1:22212559-22485059 GCF_020536995.1 Dreissena polymorpha | reverse complement strand
TGTATATTAGTGTGTCTCCCCAGTTTGATTTGTAATCTGTGGTTTGAGGCTCGGAATTTCGAAAGAGCAATCTTATATTTTGGTGTTAAGTCAATTGATAAGTATTGTTCTGTGTTAAGTAAGCTTGTGTAATGTTTATAATGGTGACAACGACTCGAGTTTGAAACGTCGTCATGCCATTTTTGCGTGCAGCAATCAATAACGCGTTGTTTAAATAATGATATAAATATGTTTTTATCACCAACATCTTGATTTATCCAAGCATAACCAAATCCATATGTAAACAATATTTTTTTTTATTTTCGATGCCCAGCAGATTTGCCCAGCGTCATCTAGTGATTTTAACAATAAATAACAATTTCTCGGATAACGATGCTTGGGCATTTGTAAAAGGTTACACCAACAACTAATGCAGTTAGTAAAATAATTTACACACAATGGATGTCTACCACATTCTCCCAATACAATACAATTATTTGTGTTATTATTTAGCTTAAGGAATTTGTTACAAAAGTGGTGTGAACTGTTTCGATTGCTTGTACTTATTCATATCTCCATACTTGAGATCCATAACAAAGAATAGGTTCGATCATGGAATCAAAGATTTTGAACATTTCGAAAGGTTGGAAGTAGCCAAATGGCTTTTAAAAGTTATTTATTGAAAATAAAGCCTTTTGTGCTTGGGCAGCTAGCTTATCAAGTGCCAGTTTCCATGATAATGAAGGGGTAAAAATTAGACCAATATACTTGTTTACTGGCGTTGCGTTTACTTCTTTACCTCGAAAATACCAACGTTCGGTGTCTGTTAATACTCCACCGTTACAAAATACAATTATCTCAGTTTTATTGAGATTAACTTCCATTCCTGAGTTTTGACAGAAAATCTCTATTAAATTGATTTTCTCCTGTAATTTTTGTTTTGTTTCCGCGCAATTTGCGATATCATCAGCGAACATTAAACAAATAATGTCGGGACAAAATACCCGATCCACAGTTTTCACGCAGAAAGGCAGATAACTCGTCGATAAAGAGGGTAAATATTGTAGAACTTGTTTTGTCTCCTTGTCTGGAGCCGATGTTACAAGAGAACCAATTGGTAACAGCGTTGTCAACTGATTGTGTGTTATTATCGTTTGAGCATATAGATTTCCTTTGTAATTTTATACATGATTTTAAGTTTGTATACATAGCTTTTAGAACATTCATAAATTTCCCATGTAAGCCTTTCATTGAAATGGTTGATAGAGTCAAAAGCTTTCTTAAAATCAACATATAGACAATAGAATCTGCCTTTCTTTTTAGATAGGTACTTTTGTATCATAGCTTGGAGGCAAAAAATGTTATCAACCGTGGAGTGCCCATGTCGGAAGCTAGCTTGCGATTTGTCGATTTTATTATTGTTCTCGGCCCAAGAGTATAAACGTTAATTAATTATATCAGAAAATACTTTGTACATAGTATTAGTAACGAAAATGCCTCTGTAATTTCCAGGGTCATTATTTGTTCCCGATTTAAAGATAGGGCATATAATGCTGGTTCCCCACGATTCTGGAAAATTACTTGAATCGAGAATTTTGTTAAACAGTACACGATGTTATTTCGCTCGAAGTATACTTATAAAATTCCGCGGGAATACCATCAACACCACAACTTTTGTTGTTTATCAATTTGATCAATGATCGTTCAACTTCTTCTACGGTAAAAGGTTCATTAAGTTCATTAGCTGATACATCAATAAATTCTGCATTTTCATTATTGTCGATTTCCACAGCATCTGTGTCATATAGTAATTATCCAAAATATGTATACCATTCGTCAGCCGTAATAGTTGAGTGTATACACGGTTTAATGTTAGTACGTTTGATTTTCTTCCAGAACATCGACGCATTTTTTCTTATATCGCACAGCTGTTTTCTTTCACGACGTTATAAGTCAAGAAGCTAATTCTTACAGAAAGCTTTAAATTCGTTCCTCAGATCTTTAAAGGTACGCAAATTAATTGCTGAATCTGTTACTCTAAATTGACGTAACGCCGCGTATTTAGCTCGCTTTTTATCATCGCACTCAGAGTCCCATCACTCGGGCTGCGTTGGGTTAAAGCGGAATGATCGTACTTGCATGTGCTTTTCAGCTGTTGCATATAATGATGTGATTTTTTTATTGCTTCGTTAATATCAATGTTAATATAATTTGAAATTATTGTACTGTTTGACTGGAGGTTATTCTTAAATGTGGATATAAAATCCTGCATTTAAGTATCACGCCATTTGAATCGGGGTAACGGGTTCGTGGTACTTGACGTATGATGCGTTTGATGCGTTGTTGCGGGTACGACGGATTTCAATTCAAAGGTACATGATATCGGGAAATGAACGGAATCATCTCTTTCTAATACTCTAAAATCTTTCAAATGTGTATTAAACAGTTCTAGTGACGCTATCATGTAGTCGACTACGCTTGATCCGTCACTTTAGAAACAAGTGAATTCGCCATTTTTATCGGATTCGAATTGGCCATTAAGAATATGGATATCAAAAATGCAACAAAGATTTACTAGAGAGCAGCCAAAGCTATTTTCAATAGTATCTTTATTTTTCCTAGGTATTTCGTATGTGCTACCGTTATAATCGATTTCACCGTAGATGTATTAAATTATCACATGGTATAAAATTGAGATAATCTTTCGTTCTGCTATTGAAATCACCAGACAGAAACAGAGATGTGTCGGGATAATCAAACCTAATTTTTTCTAGGTCATCATAAATTTTGGTAATAGCGTTAGAATAATCGGAATACTCGGTATTGTTGTAAATCGTCGACCCCTCGGGAGATACATAGGTAAAGTACATAATAAAATCGCTCATCTCATAACATTTTGAGAAACAAAAGTGAATTACAACACAATCAACAAAATCGCAATATACTCTTTTTATAATATTAAGTGATTCTAACTTATTATGTATAAAGACACTAATACCATCACTGTTCCGTAAAGCATTTGGTTTACGTTTTCTGACATAATCATAACAAGTAAATCCATCTAAAAAATTACTAAATTCACCTTGAATGTTGCCCCATGTTTCACACAAGTTTATTATGTCAAACGTTTGTAAATATGATCTTAATTCGCTATTGTCTTGATGTTTGTTTAGACCGGCAATGTTCCACGTGAATATGCTGCAGTGTTCACAAGCGTTTATATGTTGGCCTTGGCCCACTTCCTATGCAATGAGTGATTGGCTCGGTGTGTCGTTTTCCTCGGAGGTGTCCGAACGATGATCGGAGAAACTTTGGTAATTCTCGGTGACCAATTGAGAAGGGTTGTCATCGGTGACGGGTGGTCCGTGTGGTATTTCGCTTCGGTAGTCAGCGAATCGTCTTTCGTCAGTGATGCTATTGTTATCGTTGTACCCACGTGCTTGATGTGCACGTGGTTGAAAACTCCTGCGTGAATCGATGCGTTCAACACATTGTGTAGTGTCATTAAATTTGTAAATATTATTGTTTATGTACAGTTTGTCGAATCTTATGGATGCGTTGTTGCCATTTTTTCGCTCAGTGATCATCCGTTCGCCCAACTTATGCCTGTGACGCTTGACTCGATCAGAAAAATCTTGTTGCACAGAAAAAGATGAGTTTGAGTTCAGGGTAGTTTTCGCTTTATTGAAGATAGATTGAAAGTCTTTGAATCTGGTAAAGCGAGCTATAATCGTGCATTCTGTTTTATTGCGAGATTTCACTCTGTGTGCTCTATCGATGTCTATATTTTCTGCATGCTCGAGTCCTAGCGTGTTTTTCATTAATTCCCTTAGTTTCTGTTCTGTAGTGTCCCATTGTTCGTTGATAGTTCCTGGTATACCATGAAATTTAAGATTATTGCGTCGTGATTGGTTTTCTGTAATATCCAGTTTTTGTTGCATGTCGGTAACTTGTTGTTTTAAGTCAATGTTATCCTGTTTAAGGCGTTCGTTGTCAGATTTAAGGTCACTGATCGTCGACATGATTTTATCCATTTTTGAATCAATGTTTGTAAATTCAGTTGAGACTTTATGATGTTGTTTATTCAGATCGTTCCTTATTGCCGAAAGCATTTCTAGGATTTCGATATTATTGACTGACCTGTTTTCGTCTCTTGCGATCGTGTTGGGTTCTTGTATCCGTTCTTGGGAAAAAGGGTGAGAGGTTATCGGAGTCGCATATTTTGATATTCGCCTTTGTTTAGGGTCAAACGTTGTTCGGTTGTTGTTCGAGGACCGAGAGTCAATTACCGGGGTAGCCCCGGACGGTGCCTGCGCTCGAGTCACGGGACGGTTAGGTATTGACCTGTCTATCGATCCTAGAGCGTCATCTTGGCCGGAATGCTGCGTTTTGCGTCTAGTTCCGACTTCCTTTGGGGGACCCGGGTTGGATTCTACGTCGCCACATGTGAGAATAATGGCGGCAATGCACGTGGCAAGGCGAAAACTGGTTAAAAACCTACATTTAACACCTTTAGGAATCACAAGCGCTTTAATCCGGTAAACTGACTTCTTCGGCTGACTAAAACAGCCAATACGCGCTCTCCAAAGAACAATATTTATTCCCATATTCACAAATTTGTAAAGAAATGCACGAGTCACAAAAACACGTCCGTGCTGATCAGGGGACACAACTCAGTCCATTTGAACGCATATGTGCCCACATACACTTACTGTAGGCCTATACAACGCAAAGAAGTTGCAACATAATGGCTGAAAAAGAATTATAAATTCACTGCCCACATATGGTTTCCTGGTCCTCCCCAGATGGTATCAATGTTTTCCCAACATGGTCATTAAAAACGCAAATTTCTCCACAATAAATATTTTTCTGGAGAAACCCTGCTGAGAGGTTATGAGAGACATGTGAAAGTTTGTATAAATCCTTCAATTATTGTAGTGGCTTGCACATTAGAGAAGTTGTTTCTCCCCTAAATGCCAGAACATAACCCATTTTGCCCGATCTTCTACTTCAGGGAGCCACATTTCGCTCATTTTTTAAGAAAATTTGTCAGAATTTTTTCTACATGTAGGCCAATACCTTTGTTATCAATGTTAATACAAAGTTGTTTCAAATTGGACTTTGAAAAATTTATTTTTTCCAATTTAATTACCCTATGTAAGTTCATGCCAAAATGCACAGCACTGTCCCCTATGGTATAACACGACCCGCAAGGTATCGGGTATTCTGGGGTGAAATGGGTAGCATTTTAAATATTGAATAACAAATGACGTGACCATCGGGATTTAAATTACCAAGGTAAACTATCATCTCGGTTAACAACGTGAAGCTATTACGCGTTATCGATAAAATCGATAATTATCGGCTTATCTGACTGGAAATCAGCATATTTTCGCCGTTATTGGATTTATTCATGGAGTTGTGGATACCGTTAATAAACATACCTGCTTTGTTAGCTTTTAGCTGAACATAATATAGAATTATGCATTCGCTGTGGTAAAACCTCTGTCATACTTGGTTTAGGCTATTGACTGCATAGACGCGGTTAGTGCGTAGCGCGTTTCGGCAAGTGCACTTCAAAGGACCATCATTTTATGTCAAACATATTTTTTTTTCATCTAACCATTTATAATAAAAACAAACACATTTGTTTAGGTGTCATGACAAGCAGGGTAATTTATTTCTTGAAAACACACGCACAAACACTGGTTCCAAAAAAAAAAATGCCATAAAGTATGAATGGCAAAAATGTGTCATTATACATAGAACTGTGAAAAATGGAGTATAACAAGTATACTCGTTAATGTCCAGAACCAATGCCTCTTTCTATCTCAAGTCATCCTTCTACTCTCTTAACACTCACTGAAACACATAAAGCATAATATTAGCCTTTAAACAAAACCTAGCATTAACAAATAAAACGATTTAAAGCACGTCAACGCTCTACCCTGCTTGCCTGTCGAATGCACAATCCTACAAATCTATGCACGAGGAAATCTTGATTTCCGCATCATTGAACATGCGCACCTTCAAAACCTGTATAACAACTTTATTCAATCATACACCGATAATAAATACATACAGTGTTGGCGTGCAATATGTGGATTTATTAGATTTTGAATCACATGTTCAATGTAACGTTTGCGAGAATACGGGATATTGTTTAAAAAGTTATTGGTTACAGCTACAAGGCTATTCGTGGGTTTAAATATACTGCAATTGCGTTTTATTAATGGTATCGGTGAAGAGGGTGTTGCATATTTCATATCAAGCGAGCAGACAATATTACTGGCTACGTACGATGGAGGTTCGTGGGCTACGTGCATATTCATTCTTGACGCTAATATTGGGATTGACAGGAATACTGGCTTCCTTTATATATTTTTCTAACTACGATGCTAATATTGCACTGGTAAACAAAGTCAATATAGGCACCTTAAAGATTGATTTGCGAGTAATTGTCATAGTTTATAATCGGGCACATTCCGTCCTTCGTTTACTAGAATCTCTGAACAGGGCTGACTATGAAAATGACAATGTTAAATTGGAGGTCTGGATAGACCGCTCTATAAATGGAACCGTGGACCCATTAACGGAACAAACAGCGCGGGAATTCCGGTTCCGTCACGGCGCGTATGATGTGATCGTGCATCCACAAAATGTTGGCATATATGGACAATGGTTATCTACATGGAATCCCAACAATAATCCCCAAGAAATAGCCGTGATTCTCGAAGATGACCTCGAGGTGTCACCGCATTTCTATAAGTATCTGAAGCTTGTGCATTCCAAATATGACCATTACCCGGAAATTAACGGATTTGCACTGCAAGGTCTGTCCATTCATCACGGGGTTAAAACATGGCAGAGTTTCATTAACTACACAGATGGCCAGTGTGTGTACCTATATCCGGTCCTGGGAACTTGGGGATTTTCGCCGAGCAGAAAGAACTGGGTTCGATTCTTGGACTGGTATGCGGAAGCAAGAAATACATCCGACTTTAAACCGAATGTTCCCGGGAATGTTGCGACCTCTTGGTATAACACATTTCTTGCACGGGGAAAGACGAATACAATGTGGTCGATGTGGCATATTCACTTCGCCTGGATGCACAATGAGTACACGTTGTATCCGAATTTTAAAGGTATTTACTACGAAATAATAACACGATATATTTAACACGATATATCGCCCATGTGTAAGTAGCCTAAAAGGCGATATATTGTGTTAAATATATCGTGCATCGCCGCGACTGTCGCGCAAACTATCGTGCTTCGCCGCGACTGTCGCGAAAAATATCGTAGGTCGAGGCGACTGTCGCGAAAAATATCGTGCGTCGCCGCGACTGTCGCGCAAAATATCGTGTATCGCTTCGTGTGTCGTGTCTCGCGTTCAAAGGGCGACCCTAGACACACAAAGCGATACACAGTCGCGGCGACGCACGATATTTTATTATACAAATATCGCTGTAATAATATCGCCTGTCCACCGTCAGGTTTTTTTAAACGGTGTTACGGTAATTTTTAACCATTTATTATCAATATTGCTGCCCTCGACACACTTATAAGAGAATATTCTAGCATTAGTAAACCGAGTACAAACTAATGAATTTTCATTATAATTTTGATATATATTGACAAGGATATATGTTATAAACCATTTAGAAATTTGAACAATGGAGTAAAATTTATAACCAGAAGATTTCTTTTCATTGCATGTGTAATCATCATTTATATGTTATCCAGATTATTGACGAGCAACATTAATGTCCAGTCTAATAATACATTAATTAAACGGTATTTTTGATGCTGGTATTTTACTTTTTAAATACCCTTTATAATGCTTTATCAAATAAATTATCGGCAGTAATAAAACTGCATACAGTGCAAACAACAATTTATTATATTTATATTGGCTAACAAATACGATTTTTAAGGACGCAAAACGTTTGTTTCATATTGCTTAACAGGGTTCCAAATATAATATAAATGACTATTATATAATTATATTCAGAAAAAGTTGACACTGTTACTGTTTTCAGTTGTGTTCATGTGTGCATGTCTAATATGATTTAAACAAAAAGCACGTTATGCACGTTGAACCGTAGAATCGAACAACTAATAACTCAACCTTGGGAACTCAGTGTTATATTGAAAATCGTTATTCAAAGCGATTTTCCTATCATCAAATAAACGTGTATATGAAATATTTATGTAATGTTAAATATTATTTATTTATTGCCAGATTGAAGTATAAGAAGCGAATAGCCTGCTATATCAATCCACAGATGGTTAGCGTGTGGCTATGATATTAATTAGTAAAAACATCATTTTAAATGATAAATAATCATATGATAACGAAAAATTAAATTTTATGAAAAAAAATTCGCTATCAAAGTTATATATTTGATTGTGAATTATTTTTTCAAAAAAGTTAATTTTTCGTTATAATATGATTATTTATCATTCAAAATGATGTTTTCACTAATTAATATCATAGCAACATGCTAACCACCTGTGTATTAATCATATACATTTTAATTGCTGATCAGACATTAACATTATTATAAAATAATCTTATATCAAAAGATACATACACGACATGATGCACATGCTTGATGACGTGAAAATATCACCTTTTGTCTCCCCTGATTTTTTGAACACCTGACAGTGGACAGGCGATATTATTACAGCGATATTTGAACAGTACAAATATCATGCGTCGAGGCGACTGTCGCGCAAAATATCGTGTATCGCTTCGTGTGTCTAGTGTCGCCCTTGATGAAAAAAGGGCGAGATTATAGATGGCACTATCCGGATTCCGTATTCACCAGATGTATTTGTCGTATTTCAGATCACCAGGGTCTGACCACCAACTGGATGGAGCCCGGCTTGCATTACGACGCGAACAGTTCGAGACAATCGAACCTTCTTCTGAAGACCTGGGAACCCGGATATGAGAATATGCCAGCATTTCCGGCCCGTCTAGATATAGACGGAAACGTGTCTAGTCCACCTATCCTTTAGTAAGCGAAACGAACTCAAGTCCACATTTTCGTGTTTTTAGACGTTTACGTGACCCTTTTGCGCCGAGTGTGTGTTTTCTGCAGTGATGACGAATTTAACCGCGTGAAAAGTTCTGACGGATTATGTATCCGAGCTGCAATGCCACATATATATGGACATCTGAGTTTCCGGGGGAAATATTTTAGGGTATGCCGATGGTCAATCTTGTACTGGATATTGAATTAGGAGAGCTGAGGTGACAGCGTTCGTTCGAGAGGTCAAATGAGCGTAATCTTGGGATCATTTGTATTTACTGTTGTTTTTACTTCAGAGCATTCCGATTATAACTGTGATTTTTGTTCTTGATGCTTTTTTCAAAATAAAGCAGCGTTTGTTGATTATATCTCATATGGTGTTAAAACCAAGTATGTGCTTTTGAAATCTCAACCAATAGTCACACTTTTTATTCAAAATTACGGATGCGGAAACGATGTTTATGGACTCAAAAACAGATATAGCGGTTTTAAAGATAAGTCATTAAATGCAAAAAACATAGATTAAAACATCGAAGCTAAAAAGCTTCAGTATATGGACATGAACAGAAAAACAAGTATAAAAAGATGAAAACAAAAATGCCCGCCCTGCCAGGGCGCTTTGGTTTTTAAAAAAATCGCCTAGTTTTAATCTGGGTCAAATGAGAACTGAACTGAACGCTTATCGAAAACATTTCCCCACTCTAGTTTAATGAAAGCCCAGCAAATGTTTCTTTTTTAATAAAGAGTGAACGTTTCCCCGGGGACACGTTTCGTTTGTGTGATATAATAAGTAATGAAATGATACTGCGATGCATTTAATGTACGTTAAGCTATACGAAAGAGCACTGTTAATAACGGGCAGGTTGTGTTGCAAGTTTCTAATTGGACTGTGCGATTTGTGTTAGCGTAAGTTCAAGTCATACGAGATGCATCGACGTAAACAGTGTGAATACAAATATTTCTGCACGTCCAACTTCTGAGGAAATACTTTAGGCCACTTACACATAGCAGACACATTAGGCAATATTAGCGACAGTTACAAAAGCCTTCTCTGTCATTGAGCAATGTGAATAAACCACTAGGCACATTAAAAACACCGTTAATGTCCATTCAAATAATACAATCTCTTCACAGCCATTATTGCGTAACTTTCGTGGATGAAAATACAATAGATAATCTATAACGCATCGCGTATTAACAACAACATGATTTTCTTATATTATTGAACGAGAAGTACAAAACTGAGCGATTGGATTAAACTGCACAGCATGACCCACAATATATAGACGTGTGATATATCTCATGTGACTATTAAAATAGCTATATTTGTTTTGTCGGAATATGAGAAATGGTCCGTATTGTTATTTAAAGTTTGATGTTATTGAATATCACTACTATCGCGAGTAGCCCAAGGGTTCTTTCAATGTTTATTTTATTGACTTAAAAGAACACATTTTAAGCGCACTGTGTTACATGTTCGGTCACATCAAAACAGTGGGAAACTATTCATTGTGTATTTGTAGTAAGACACGGCCGTAGAATTCCCTTTTAAATTAAACTTAATCAGAAATGCGATATTAAGGCCTGTAATCCTTGCAGAGTGGATATCCCACCAGCAGGAAAATAATTCAGAATTTGAACCATGCTACATGTAGCCATATTATATTTCATAGAATTTCTTAAAAGTACTACTACTTTTCAAAATACAGTGCATGCATTCGCAATGTTTAGCCAGTCTTTGAGATTTAACGAGCTAGAATTCGATGGTCAAGAGTGGTCGAAGATATCAAGACTCAATTTAAGGGGCCTTTTCACGTTTTGTTAAATTGACAAAATTAAAAAGAAAATTGTCTAAGATTTGAAATTTTTCGTTCTAGTTATAATATTTGTGAGGAAATAGATATACTGAACATTTACCATGCTCTAAAATATCCATAATGTGTATCTTTTGACGATTTGAAAACCTGAATATTATAAAGCGTTGCAACGCGAAACGATTGAATAATTTGGAAAGTTCTGTTGTTGTCGTTTAGTTTTGTGAAACTACGAGGATTGATTATATGAAGTAAAAAATGCATGCCCTAATTGCATGAGCACAGATGGCCGAGTGGTCTAAGAGGAAGACTTTACTACAGGACTCCAGAGGACAGTGGTTCGAGCCCAGTTGAGGGTTACCTTTTTTTTGTATTGTATTGTTGTTTTTCCTGGAAATTTTTAGGTCCAATGTTTACATTTATCAATATAAAGCATTTAATGACAAACTTCAATACATGCCAAAATCTGTGAAAAGGCCCCTTTAATGTACCTGTTTATCAAACGACTTCTGTTTTTCGAAAGTATGGTTTGTAAACGAAACATTATATGCGAACATATAGTTATTCGGTTATTTATTGCGTATCCGGAACACATTTAGGCTCCGATAAATCTGCCCAGTAAAAGATGGCAAAAAGCAGGTTTCATGGAAACCCTAGTCATAAATGGGTTACCATTTATGCCAAGGGTCTAGAAAAAAGGCCTTGGCAAAAAGCGTAGACCTAGATTAGACGCCGCATGATGCGGCGTCCCATCAGGGTCAGCGCTGTTTGCTTAAAGGAATATCTGTAATAAATATTCTAAATACAGAAATAAATTTACTAGACATCCCTAATTTTGGAAAATTATTGATCTAATTTAGAAGGATGGGAGAGTCCACTAGGCATAAATGGGTTAATATTAAAAAAAAGGTATCCGTTTACGTATAGATTTAAGTCATGTTGATTCAGTAAAATCGTCGTAGTTCCGGTACTCTGATTTTAAACATCATCCACTGCGACAACAAATGAATTATAATTGTATGCCAATCAGTTTATTTACACATTTTTAGGAAAACAGTTTAATAATTTCGTTAACTACCTCGTAGGTCCATCAACAGGCCATTTATTATTTCAATATCGCAAGGATTTCTGTGTTTAAATCAATTTATATAATCACATCACGAACATTCCCATCGGAAAATAAGTTGCTACCTTGGTCATATATACCGATTGGGCTATACAGAGACTAATGTTGATATGCCTTAATTGTCACACCCTTGAAACCACAACTCTTAAAACTTCTTAACACAATACTAAAGCACTAAAATGAAATCATTTTCTGTTTGCTTTTGGAACCAAAAATCAATACTGGGTTAGTCAGGCCACGACTTTTATATTTCTTGGTTTACAAAACCGCCGACCCTAATTTTTGGAAAATGGGAAAAAAAATAAAATCGGAAAATCGTCTTTTTTTAAAATATTTTATTCCCGACCGCACTGCAAAATGAGCGAAATGAGAAAAAAAACGATCCGGTTTGAGTACGGTTGCGAATAAAATCAAGTAAGTACAATCAACGATTGGTTCACATATATTGCAGAGATCGGGATATTTTTCAATGTGACACATTATGTACCAGTCCTTTTATGGGCACTTCTCAAAATTTATTTCGGGTAAAAATTACAGACAATAAGAAAATCAGCGTCAGTCAAATGTCGACCCCATCAAAATTTATTTCCGTGTCTGTGACGCAACTATATTGTTTAACATGTTAATTATATTAAACAAACCCGATAGTATTTGATAATATGTATAAATAATCCAATAAAACACTGCCATTATTTACGATATATGTGTTTAGGAATTTTGTAAACACGTCCGCCATAGTTTATAGGAACTGTACAGAAAGTTTGGAAATCGGAACAAATCAGTATATCTTGGAAAATCATTGATAAATGTATTTGTCGTTTCAATGCTTCGGGCCAAGTAATTTCGGCAAATCGGAACTCAACTTGTGTAAAACACTAGCTCAATTAACCGTTAAACTCCGCCTCCGTTCTCTGCAAAAGATTCGAAGGCGGAGCTATGCACGTGCTTTTATTAAATTGGAGGATTGCAATTGAGAAACAAACACACGATTGGTTCGGCATGTTGATTGCTAGACAAAGGAAGCCAATTTTTTCGGCGCGAAATTTGTCGCTTTATTGCTTCCGACAGAAAGCGGCTTTCCTTTGATGACGTCAAACTGTAAATTCACACAGACTGCACATTTTCGGAAGACTTTAACTGACTCCTTGTTTACAATTCCAGTAAAAAAAACACTTGCTAACATTAAACTTTGGATTAAATTATCAAAATAAAGCAAAAGCGAAGTTGACAAATATGATTAAATTAATTCGCGTCAGTTCAAATAAGACGTTTTGCGTTGTAAATCAACGAGTTTTCATGACAACAACAACTTTGACAAACATTACCGCGACGACGCATGGATCGATCTACCTCGATTTTTTTTTCATGTACGATCTCATAAGTCGAGTAAGAGCAAACACATACCGGGTAATTTGTGTATGAGTAGTTTATCTTATATAAGATTTATGCAACGGGCATCGCATTGCATAATGGTGCGCATCCAATTATGGAAATGAAGCGCACTTTTTCGTTTTAATGGGAGAAGAACGCATGTCATGTAATGGAGTGTTTAAAATTGCCTGATGTTACATAAGGTGCTGTTAGGACTCATTTCATTTGAAGATATAGATGTGTTTCATTGCATAATTTGATTTTTTGTCTCTGTGTTAAGGTTATAAAAGATATGTTGTCTTTGTTCTGATGTTATAAGTATTAACTTTTTTTTCCAATGATGTTTTTTTTTTTTTTTTTTTTTCGACCGCCCGATGGACCATTTTCAAAATAATTTTTGTAAACCAATAAAAAAAATCGTGGCCTCATGCTGAAGGCAAGTCTCACATCTATAGAAATGTGTTTATTGATGGCAATACTCCATTCATTGGTTCTTTAGAGAATTAACAATAGCAGATATTCTACTTTTGTTTTCTAATGGCGTTTGTTCAGTGTTGAAATTTGTATACTTTATAAATTACTTATTGGACTTGGGAAACAAATCATACAGTTTGTTGGTATGTCTACAAAATATATTGAATAATTTTGTTCTTCAATTAAATAGCATGGAAATATAATATAGAAATTCAAACATAGCGATGAGAACAATTTACCACGTTGCCTGCACAAATGTGGACTTTACACATTGCTAATTGATCAGAACAATTTTATTGGGAATTCTGATGTTTGTATTAAGGACTGCTTCACAGAGCACGGCCCATATATTTAACGTGTCGTATCACCTGTGGGAAGAAAAATAAGACATGTTAAATCGTGTACACACTGTCCGTTTCGTTTCGATCACCTAACAGTTAAACAGAACATCTAGTTTAACAGCCGCATGACGCGCCATGCACAGCGTCAGTCGTGTGATGTTCCATTACACCTATGGCCAGTGCATACGTAACTAAGTATAGTGGTAAGAAAGTAAAGTAATTGTTTATTATAGTTTCATTTGCTTATGCTATTTATGTAACGGCATAAATACAAAAGAGCATCGTGCATTATAAATCCTTGGCCCATCGGATCAATGAAATACCTTTTAATTAATTCAAAATAAAGTCATACATTTATAATGACAATTAATAATGTATCTTACTTTGAAAAAATATCAATCGTGGTTATGTTTATGTATTTAGCTTAAATTAACTAAGTTTTAGTATCTGAATGTTATAATGATGTTAAAGGGGTATAAATCAAATTCGGTTTTGTTATAAGCTTTTAGGAAACACATGCTAATTGTATTTTGTATTCATTATTCAATTGTATTGTTTATCACATAAATGTACCCAAGGACGATTTCGAATACACATCCTAAAGAGTCTCACATCTATTGGCTCGTCAAAATACGGACCGAATAACAAGCATGCAATATTGATAATGCCAGATGGTTATTTCTATGACCAATTAATCATTTATTGCTTATTAATACTCCAAGTTTCTTCAGCAGGTATTTATCTCAGCTGAGAAGGGTAACTAAACTGTGAACACACGATTTCGGTTACCGCCGCACTCTGGATGCCGGCTATAGCTCCTGTTGTACGCATTTGAAGAAAGCAAATGGGCCGTGCTCTGTGAAAGGGGGGGGGGGGGTTAAATGAATGCGCGTAAAGTGTCATCCAAGATTAGCCTCTTCAGTCCGCACAGGCTAATCAGGGACGACACTTTCCGCTTTCATTGTAATTTTCGTTTACAGAAAGTCTCTTCTTAACAAAACAACAACAACAACAGTTTAGGCGAAAAGTGGCGTCCCTAATGAGCCTATGCGGACTGCACAAGCTAATTTGGACGACAATTTACAAACATGCATTAAACCTCCTTTCACAGAGCACGGCTCAAATGTTTTATTTCTTTTATCGCGAGATATATCCTTAAAACGA
Source organism: Dreissena polymorpha (assembly GCF_020536995.1). Classification (NCBI taxonomy): domain Eukaryota; kingdom Metazoa; phylum Mollusca; class Bivalvia; order Myida; family Dreissenidae; genus Dreissena; species Dreissena polymorpha. The sequence continues at coordinate 22,469,749 of NC_068369.1, read as the reverse complement.
ACCTTTCAATAACACATTGCAGATTCGTAAAGAAAGAGATTTATACATTTTCTCATTATGCAACATGTTGAACTATTCACATTCATGTTAATGACATATAGAAATATTAGACTCTGAACACACGCGCATACCGGCAAGTCGTTATATAATTCTGAGTTAAAATTGTGTAAACTGATGAGGTATTTTTTTGATAAATTCAATAAAATGTGTGTTCATTTTTGTGTCGTGTTTTGCGAAGAAGTGCCAGTCTGATTGACTTTTGAGGCACCGTGTCTGGTCAACAATTGTATTACCGAATTATATATTTAATGTCGAGTGCTTGGTAGTGAGTCAATACGACCCATGAATGATTCGAACATTAGACCCGACGTTTCGTAGGCGAAATACATAATCACAAAATAGTATGAATAACAAGTAGGGTGTGTATATAAATAAAATTATATAAAATATCAAATTGTGCGCCGGCCAGTGCATTAAGAACATCAAAGTCGTGTTTCTATTTCATTCATCATCGCAAAAATAACAGAGGCGGACACAGGCTTCCCAAGACATTCTTTATTTCGTTTTATAACAAGTATCATGAAGTCTAGACAGTATAATGTTACATACAGTGACAAATAAGCATAGTTATTTGATAAACAAAAACCAACATTGTAGACACTTGAGAATACAAACAAACACAATTGCATTAATCTTACACAGTTCACATACGCTCCTAAACGTGAATACGAATGCAGTGCCCAACTGCAGCCAAGAAGTCCTGTGCCGTCTTGTTTCCCGACGCTACCTCCTCACATAGGCGTTGCATCTTCTTCTGGTGAAGAAGGGTCCCCTTCCGGACTCGCTTTGCTACCGGCTCCCCGTGTTCGTACCGGTACACCTCTGCTTCGGCCATGGCGTTGTCCTTCTGCAGACATGTGATGACGTTCCACAATGATGGATTTGCGTGGCCGACGAGATGCTTGAACCCGTTGTTCCAACTTTCGCACGCGTTATTCGTCCGCGCTTCACCAAGTTTTGTTGCCTCATGTACGTTCCATACATCAGGCGGGAAGCGCGGCATGGTGCGTCTGAAGCGGAGGCGACCATCCATCGTGGCGCTTCTGAACGCCCCGTTGACGTAGTTGGCGTCGAAGTATTCTAGTATGTTGTCGATGCCATCTGGTGTCAATTCCCAAAGAACGCTCATGCCGTAAGCCACCAGATTCACCGGGAGAAACGCCAGACCATCCAGCATCCCGCAGAAGCAAATACATGTGTCGGCGTTTAATTGCTTTTAATTGATTCTGTGATTAAACTAATTAAAAAATAAAAGTAGTTGCAGATTCACAGTTTGCTATTTTGAGTAAATTTTGCGGATTAATGAATGCAACAATGTGTGAAGCAATGACATTTGTCGGTGTTTAATAGCTTTCACGGGAGGGTTTTTGTCCGCAGTTGCAGATTCACAGTTTGCAATTTTGATATATATTATTGTATGCTATTAACTAGTTAATTGTTATGATTAGCTGATTAGTGGGCCTAAATAACCGAATCATTGACATATTTGACAATACGCTAGAAAATACACATATGCTTTATATATTGTCTGCAATAATTCAATTGAAAACGTTACAAAGATAAATTAAATAAGTAATTACGACAAATTAGTTACATGCTAACGAATTGTTAGTTGCTAACAGAATTTTACTTTCATTTTCGCAAAGTTTTCAGAAACTTCCCGGAAAGCACGTTTTTTTGCATGAATTAGCGTATGACGCGATTAAACGTTGCACTGTATCGTATTGCATTCAATATAAATTTAAATTCACTTGTCTATAAATGGTCCCATCTTATGTTTTAATTGATGTTGTTATTATATTTGATTATCGGATATCTATGCACATTAGAAAGCGGTATGTTTACAGTTCATGGATACACATTTTCTTTCAATTTCACACCCCTGAAAACACAATACACATAATGGGTAATTTTGTCAGATTAATATATGCAACACTAAGTGTTAAATTTCTTTTACGGGAGGGTTTTTGTCCAGCCTCCGTTTTTTCATGAGAGGGTTTTTGAACTCCCCCGTTTTTTCATGGGAGGGTTTTTGTCCGCCCAGGTTTATTCATGGGAGGGTTTTCGTCCGCCCCCTATGAAAATGACGGGAGGGTTTTTATCCGGGAGGGGTTTTGTCCGTATTCCCACGCCGGTGTATTCGTTCATACTTGACTGAAAGTGGCCAGTAGATAGTCACGCCGGTGTGTTCGTTCATACTTGACTGAAAGTGGCCAATAGATGGTCACGCCGGTGTGTTCGTTCATACTTGACTGAAAGTGGCCAATAGATGGTCACGCCGGTGTGTTCGTTCATACTTGACTGAAAGTGGCCAATAGATGGTCACGCCGGTGTGTTCGTTCATACTTGATTGAAAGTGGCAAATAGATGGTCACTCCGGTGTGTTCGTTCATACTTGACTGAAAGTGGCCAATATATGGTCAAGCCGGTGTGTTCGTTCATACTTGAAAGAAAGTGGCCAATAGATGGTCACGCCGGTGTGTTCGTTCATACTTGACTGAAAGTGGCCAATAGATGGCTACGCCGGTTTGTTCGTTCATACTTGACTGAAAGTGGCAAATAGATGGTCAAGCCGGTGTGTCCGTTCATACTTGATTGAAAGTGGCGAATAGATGGTCACTCCGGTGTGTTCGTTCATACTTGATTGACAGTGGCAAATAGATGGTCACTCCGGTGTGTTCGTGCATACTTGACTGAAAGTGGCCAATAGATGGTCACGCCGGTGTGTTCATACTTTTGTGACGGAGATGCCAGCCAATCAACGTGCAGAGGGCTACATACTTTTTGTATCAAGACTTGCATGTTTAAAGAGGTTATAAATAAATGAAGCGTATTAATAACCTATCGACATGCGTAAGATAGACACTGTTTGATTAACCCATTTATGCCTAGTGGACTCCCATCCTTCTAAATTGGATCACTTTATTTCCAAAATTAGGGATGTCTAGTATATTTATTTCTATATTTAGAATATTTTTACAGAAATTCCTTTAAGCAAACAGCGCATCATGCGGCGTCCCATCTGGGTCTACGCTGTTTGCCAAGGCCTGTTTTTAGACGCTAGACATAAATGGGTTAATACAGGGTAATTAATTTTTGTTAGCATAACAAAGGGATAAAATGTGTCAATATGTCGCCATGTCCTTTTTGAAGCGTCCCATCTCTTAGATGGATGTGCAATGTGCTTACGGCATACTTTGATTAGCGTGCAGATGAGAAATGCAATTGAAATTGCGTTTGCATAAGAAAGTATTATTCTGGCATTGAAAGCAAAATGTAAATGGTATGCAAAATGGCTTCATGTTCAGTAATTAATTTGATACAATCGACGAATGGGCAATTCTTCATTTGTTTTAAACAATGATGAACATAATAACATACAACGGAACATGTTATTTATCTTTTATCTAGTAAACATGTATTAGCAAATATATGTATATTTATTATATATTATTTAGCGGCTAAAACAACTGGACTTGAAAATCACAGGTTCTTCGTTTAATTAACATTCTCGTAAAAGAGGACAACAAAAAGTGTGCGAGCGTTTACGATTATCAAATAATGACATTTAATTTTCTCAAACCAACAATAATATTTACTTCCAATTTAAGTAGGAAAATGAAAGTGTCTACTTAAGTCATCTCAACTGATAACTTTCGGTCGAGTACCACGCAATTATTTTTAAATAAATCGTTTTCTCTGAAGACACATTTATAGTTGAATAAATAAGTACTCGTTGCCATTTGTTTGTATATCGTGTACTATCGAAAGATTAAAAAAAACATTAACAGCACTTCATGCGTCAAGCATCAATAAAGGTTTTTAAGTAAAAAGAGTAAGAGACACTGTTCAGATGTGTTTATAGTGATTTTCATTGCTTCTTTGAACACACAGCGGAAAAACTAGAGATCGTATTTTTAGTAAAACAGCTTGAATAAAATACACATGGAAACTGATATATATACTTGAACGTTCGGTATATTGTAGTTAAATTTACAATATGTAACATGTTTAATGGCAACACAATCTTATTGATTCGGCATAGCATGCTAGGCAGTATTCTGTACAATCATGAGATGCAAAATGTAAACAGATGCAAACACGAGATGACTCAGATACATGTAACAACTCTATATAATTACCATTGTTGCATAGTTACGTAAACGTTGTATTCTGAACGGATATAGACACTTATTTTAAGTACACTGAAAAACTCCGGTCAAACATTTCTTTATACATGTACAAACACAATTCTTAATTGCATTTTGGACCATTATTTATATTCAAATAACCATATTAGAGAAAACAATACTGACAGCTTAAATTGACAGTCGACCACAAACGACGAAAAAGAAAAGTTCTAAAATACCGTATTTTTTTACAATTATTAGTTTTTATTTTATGCTTTCCGGTGGTTAATTGAGAAATATCAGTGAATTAAAACTGACAATTTCACTGTTTAAAACAGTGAAAATTATCAGTGTAAATTATCGATAACTGTGAAATGACGTCATTTTTTTACGAAATGACGTCATTATCCCAGTGAAATTCTTAAGTTAAACTCTTTAACAATGTATATAACCTGTGAAAAAAAAGCATACAATAAAAAGAAACTCGTGATCATAGAAAAAAATATATTTTTACTCGTGGATGCGCCACTCGTGATAATATTATTTTCTTTGATCACTCGTGAATTAAAATCGATAATCCACCGAATCCAACAAATATCCTCTATATATACGGTAATAAAATTTCGCGATGTGAAATCGAAAGTTCATCGTGAAAATAGGTGACATAACGATATACACACGATAAATAACGCAAGTAGATTGATCATTTTATATATAAAATATATACAATGCACTACGAATGCACAATTTGCATTCCTGGCTTGACTACGTGACAATGATGATCAATCTACTTGCGTTATTTATAGTTAACTGGTAGTTACCTGGTACCTGTACCCAGTACTATTTTATTACCGAATATACTGAAAATATGAAAACTTAACAACCTTTTCAATAAAAAATTCCAATTTGCTTTAAAGCTTACAATTATCCCTTAAACAAATACAATTTTCAAAAAGTGAGTTTCAAGAGATTTGTTCACTTATTAATTTAAATATCGATTTTGTAAACAATTGTTTTATATCCAAAGAGTATACATTATGATTAAACAAACAAAGTAACACCCACGGCTAACACATTTTATTCAAACTAAATGAACCCTCACAATCTGCAGGTTTTAATTGGCCATTTGCTTGTAAAACAACATGTCAAAAACACCAGAGATAGCATCTTGTTCATTGTGCAATGCCATTGATTATATGATGACAGTAGCTTGGTGTGACATTGCATAATACAAACAAATCATGGGAAGATATCGCCTTGTGTTGTCTAGAGGTTGCCCAACTATAAACAGCAGTGGCAGCAGTGCGTGAGAACTACCGTGTCATCGTAAACGAAGTCCGACAGCACTGTTATCGTGTCTTACAATACTGAATAATTGAAGAGGTAAAACTGATTCAGTTTGTGTCAAAAAATGGTACATACCGCACACGTTTTGGGTCCATTACATGAAACAAGTCACTTTAGAGACCACTGATCTACAATACTACCCGTATATATTTGTGCTTTATAAATTTTACAATGGAAGAAAACAAAACATATTACATATACAATACAAATGCTTATTAAAAGTAAAACTTGCTTTTCCGAATATTATTTTCTAGCGACATAAGCTGGTGCATCTATACCAGTGTTGACAAGAGTGATTTGTAATAAAGCTACAGACTGATTTACAACTGGTATGTAAACGAACATAAAGTGCAAACATAAAGTGGAATTTTCCAGTTACAACGACTTCATGCTAGCAAAAACGTTTGACCCTCACACAACATCAATAATAGCCACACGGGACAACCCAGAATTAATAACATAATAACCCGATAAACTATTATTGTGAAAGGCGCTTCCGCTCTAGTGTTAACAAGACACAGAGCTCTCCAGTGGCCGACATTCAAGCTACACCTGAAAAGCAGCAAAAGCCTTCCAAGCAATGATACGATTGAAATTTGCAGCTCTTCTCTCACCATCGTAGACGCTGCCGACACAGAAAATGACACGTTGTTTGAAACATTCAACACAAGAGCCACTGAAACAGCCAGTAATATCATTGGCAATCATCGCTCAAAAAGCCCTTGGTCACAACTGATGCACTTGAACTGTGTTATAATCAAAGTACTGACAGTACTGGTGTGACGATGCTTTTGAAGAGGATAGATATAGAAAATCAATTTAAGTTTATCTATATCACCACATTGTGTATGTTGATACGAACATTTTGGGTACGAAAAAATGTGGGTACGAAAATTTTGGGTATAAAAAAAATTGGTACGAAATAAATTTGGGTAAGAAACATTTTTGGTACCAAAAAAGTTTATGGGTACGGGGAAATAGTACCCGTGGGTATCTTGACCCATTGAGCGAAACTGGAAGGCGGGTCACATTCTTGCTCATTAAGTATGGCAAAACCTTCATGGTGATTCTCGAAAGTAGGTATGAGCACATAGCCGGACCAGGTGAGCTCAATCGTATGAGCACTTGACTATCCGAGTTCGCCCAGGAACATATGGAAAAGTTAACTAATCAAAGCGATATGACCTTATACATGTATATGCTGAAATCTAACAATCGAACGAAATATCAAACATGGTATGTACACTTTGGTGGTTGTGTAATTTCTGTTAGAATATCGTATTCAATATGTAAACTTAAAATGATTGTGCCCGCACATGAGTTTGTCGCCTTGTTTGAGTCTATACGTGCCTTGGCTGCACCCAGTGTGTGTATTTGTGTTTTTCCAAGGTAATGAGTTACCTCCGCGCTTAGGCTGCATAATGTAAGGACCCGGAGTGTGTCCAGCACTCCAACCAAATAAGATAAGATTGACGACAGTTGGGGCGAATTTTGAATGATAGCTGCAATTTCCAGATATTTTTTTGTACTGAAATACTTTTTATATTTTTATATGGTCTTAAGCTGCGGGGGGGGGGGGGAGGATTATCCGGAAAAAAACACCTGTCCGGAATGGTGACCACACCACAAAACAGACAAAAATAATATTGCGCCGGAAGCGAGAATCGAACCGGTGTCGTAGAGGTGAAAAAGCAAACGTCCTTACCACTGCGTCAGCGGGACGGACAATTACGCAATGAAATGTTGTTTTATCTATATATATCATAGCAGTGCAGCGTTTTCAATTTGCAGGTTCGAAATTGTTCGCATTCTTTAGGTTTTTGATCGCGTAAAACGTTAATTTTACATGTTTTCATTCGCAATTTATTTACAAAATCGAGAACAAATATCAAACAAAATAGATAAAATATAAAATTGTTTCATTGGTCCATAAAAATAAAATGGATGTAAAATTACTTATTTAAAATTACTAATTTAAAATTAACGTTTTGATACACTTATTGAATCTGTTTCCCCAGGATAAGCTGTTCTATTTATATTTACCTTTATCAATGATAATCAGCGAGGTATGCCGATTAGAAAAATCGAGCTATCTTCATCAGACTGGCTCGGTCTTGTACATAAGTGGCCATTGTGGAGATTTTTTCAATGGTATGATAACTTAGACGATGCTTTGCAGCATCGTCAAAAAGTGGAGGCAGGAGGGCTAAAGTATAAGACGAGCGGTATGCCAGACAGTACAGAGCAGTAAACCAAGAAATCAATGAAAGCATGAACATGGAAAAGGGGAAATGGATTGAAGAACCGTGCCAGAACATTGATAAAAACGTGAAGAACAACAACACCAAGAAAGCATACCATTTGGTGAAAGATCTGACAAGCACAGAGCAAGGATGAACCACCCAATCCATTTCAAAGATGGAAACTTTCTGACTATACAACGGCGACCATCTCATCATTCGTAAAGAAGTGAAAGCAGCGATCAGATCGATGAAGAAGGGCAATCAGCAGGAATGCAGGAATGAACAACATCCCGGAGAGCTGGTGCAGGCAAGGTGGACGTGATGACCAGCGCTTTACTGACCATCTGCAACAAGATCTGGCAGACAAGGAATGGCCCACACCATGGACGCAATCAGTCATCATCACCCTCCCCAAGAAAGGAAACTTAAAGCTATGCAAGAACTACATATCTGCCTCATCAGTCACCCCAGCAAGGTCATGCTAAAGAGTTTGGTGAACAAATTGAAGCATCAAGCGGAAAAGATCATCGCTGAAAAGCAGGCAGGCTTCAGACAAGGGCGTAGCATAAAAGAGCAGGTCTTCAATCTCATGGCACTATGCGAGAGTTAATTGCAACACCAACATGACTTCAACTTTTTCTTCGTTGGTTTCAAAAAGGAAGTTGACAGGGTATGTTATGCAGCATTTAGGCTACCACGAGACTGTACTACATCAATGCTAATCTTACCCGATTCATCGAACACCTCTTTGGTGTTCACAAAGCCACCAGTGCTGTCTACTTCAACAGCAGCATATGGGACTGGTTCAAAACCAAAGTCGGAATGAGACAAGGCTGTTTGCTCTCTCCCACCCTTTTCAATATCTTCATGGAGAGAATCTTGCCTGACGCCTTGGAAGAACACGAGGGGACAGTCAGCATTGGTGGTAGACCAATCACAAACTTATGTTGTGCTGATGACATAGATGGTCTTGACGAAAGGAGTTAGAGAGCCTTGTGGAACGATTGGGCAAAACCTATAAAACCTTCGGAATACATATTAGTGCAGCGAAGACCAAACTGATGGCCGAAAATATCAAGGGCATCAGCAGTGACATCAGGGTCCGTGACGAGATGCTAGAAACCGTAAACAGCTTCAAACTTCTGGGAGTCACAGATACAGGATTGAAGCCTGAAATTCTCGCCAAAGTCAGACAAACCATAGTAGCGCTCACAAAACTGCTTAGCGAAGAATATCCGATAGACGAGTGGAATTGAGAGATCTGGTTACTAGGCCACCTGTGGTGCCCCGAAAGTCGTCAAGACTACTGGTTAAGTAAAGTGAAAATGCGCTTTAACCAGTACTTTTTCAAAATTGCATGCAACGATGGATAAAAAAACGTTAAGTTTGATACATGTGCTTTAGATTCTCAGATACCATATCATATAAAGTTGTCAAAATTTCATGAAAACTTCCAAACGGTTCATGAAAATCAAAAATCATAGACAATCTATTTTTACTCGGCGTAGTTAGATAAGATGGGTTTTGACATGTTTTCCTGGCATAAATATCAGCATCGGAAACATTGCAGTTTAATAGAGATGCGCAAATTTTCATGTTTCAGAGAATACAAACTTAAAAAATCTTTTAATGTATCGCAATTGCTTGTTGAAATTAAAATGTACATACTTGTTTAAATAAGCTGTTAAATTGATAACAAAAACATGTTGTCGAACTGTATTCTAAAACTGGAATATTTATTAACAGATTTCATTATGTATGTTTTTATAAGAATGTCATCATTATTATAACAAAAAGAAGTGTTTATGTTGTTTAATTCACCGGATGTCATGTTCCCGTATTGGCACACCTGCGACAGTATTGGCCCAAGAGATTAAGCCCGAGGGCGAGAGATTGCAAAGGTGTCCTATGTAGAACACAGCCTTGTGTAATAATCTACCACTTACCCTCTTACCCTTACCGCTAAGCCTCCGAAGAATTGCGAGTAAGCACATTTGATTTAAGTTTCTGAATATAATGTTTTAAAGTACATGTACTTAAAAATGCTGTAAACGTGTGACGTCATAAGAGCATGAAGTTTTCATTCGTTCAGTTGTACCGAGTAACGAATATAACATATTAGAAGTAAACAGGTTGAAACGCGTATGTTGTGGAAGTGTTTCATTAACCTAATGAACTCAATTGCTAGTTCTTATGTGATCTTCTTTTATCTTTTATTCAAATCAGACATTACAAACATTATGTCAAGTCATTCAATAAACACCCATTCAGAGTATTTTTGTCTTCAAAACTAATTGACAACATACAAATACAGGGAAGTTATAAATTCTTATCGTGATTTAACAAACACCAAAACATAATGAACTATTTCAAAGCTTCACATGATAGAGATCTAAACACGCAATCGGAATATTGCGAAATAAGCTAGCAAACCACATGAAACAAAACCCGCCTATCCATGAACTCACGTGACAACTTATGCAAAATTTTATCTGAAGCATCAGGAAGTTAATACCAATTCCTTGAGTTGAATGTTTTGGGACCAAACACATTTAGATGTTGGCTTGCTTACGCGAAAGGCTTGGAATAATCAGAATATGGTGCTAAAGTAATTAAATGTGTGAGTACCATACAAGTGCACCTTGATAAAGTGAAGATACGGTGAACATATTTATTAATACATACTGCCCTTAGCGGTATAAATACAAAGCTCTTGATCAAGTGTTGTGCTATTAACAAGTCATTGATTATAGATATATTGTATCATCATTTTCATGAATAAGTCATGTAATCCAAAAAAAACTAATCTGCTTAATTTTAAGCGAATGTTAAAATACATTTGTATGTTTTTTTTCCAACTTACGCGAACCGTGTTGTTAATGAATGTGACTTAATCAGAGCATATGTAGCTTTGATTCGTTTATTTGTACCGGGTAACGAATATAATGCGGGTTGAATAGCGTTGTTCTGTTCGTCATGAGGCAAAGAATCCGACTCTGTGAAACCTACTGTATTGCGCTTAAGGGTCTGTGGCAGCTTAGTTGCAATGGTTCAACTCTAAGCTTTATAACCCAATGGGCTGCTATGAGTTGCAATACGCTCTCTCTTGTCCATGGGTGCAAAATGTTATCAACAATGCAAGGGCTAAGGAACACTGAAACTACAAGAACTTATTAAAGTTTACCTGTCTAAACCACAAACTCATCCAAATGGTACCATTAAAGCAATAAATAATTGCTTTTTATTGACTTTTTCTTCCGTACGCTGTATCCGCCATATTGGAAAATTTACCCAATATTGGTTAGGTATGAGTACACCAATATTGTGCACGTCGGGTTATGTGATGGAGCCTATTAAAGTCGACAACGATATCGAATATTCGATACAGAAAAACTGTTTCAAATTTCAACATAAAAATGTCATCGAGAATAGTGTGTTGAGACATTGTCGTATTGATTAGGGTGCATGCAAAGGATAACGTCCGTACGTTGCCGTTCAGGTAAATTTAACATGTTTATTAAGTTTATTCATTATTTTTATCAATATGTCTCGAACGACGTCTGTTTAGTGAAGCGCACGGATTCTCTTCGCTGAACTGCGTCCATGTTTATATAGGGGTGCATATGGACTCCCAGAGCCGCCATAGCAAAAATTATCAAAGGCTCTGGGAGTCCGTTTATATGGACTAGTGGCAGCTGAGAATCGTTGAAAATACCACAGCGTGAGTTGGAACCAGGTGAACCAAACTTCTTGCTGGCCACATCATTCACGTAGATTGCTCTTCAGCAGTGTGATTAGTTCCACAGTTCTCTCAGACCACCGCTTTCACTTCACGCCATTCTTCCGATGTTGGCGGTGTTCTGAAAACATTGTCCTTGCACTTTTCCACTTTGGCACGACTCACAGAAGACACAAACAGGGATATCGTGTTATTAGTAGGGATGCAAAAGGTTACAAAAATCATTAACCGGTTAACCTTTTGCCGTAACCGGTTATTACCCGGTTTGCCGTAACCGGTTATTACCCGGTTAACCGAAACGCCTTAGGTAGTTTAAATGTTTAAGAGTAAGTAATATTACGTTCGCGTCATATAGCTCGTAAAAATTGGTGTGTTTCTTTGTTCATTCTGTTTTAATTTTTAAGCTGAAAGTGACCTAATATAAACATGTTTTTGCCCTTTCAGTTTGACGTTAAGAGGGTCATGTGTTTTAACGAATCCGCATCTCTTATATTGGATAATTGCACAATTTGTTGTTTGCATTTTAGCGTCTGTAGCCGAATTATTATCGTTTGATGTTTAATATACATTTAAAAATGTGGATAAAATAAAGCACACAAATTAGGATTCTGAGTTAATTTTTCATTCACATTTCCTAGTTTGCAGAATTAATCAGAGATGCACAAAAATGCATCAAAACACTATGAAATGTCTTTACTACAAACAGTGAAAAACTATCGGACAGTTAAAACAAAACATCAAACAAACATGTATATGCAACATTTAAAAACAACAGTGTTCATTTCCTCAATAAAATGACCTTGTCAATTGGCTTGTGGCTGATGGGTTTGCGAGCCTTTGTAACAAGACGCCCTGTTTTGGAGAACACACGTTTGCACATTCACATACGGCGCAAACAGGGATATCGTGTTATTAGCCACTCGAAAGTAAAACGCAAGTGAATAGTAAGAGTTTTATGTTTCAACGAAGCGCAATATGATGGCCAGCTTTATGCCAATGCTCAGAGGAGGTCGTCTACTGAAAACACGAACGTGTATAAGGCGCTTGAAATCATATCTCTAAAATGTAACGGTCTAAGTCACTCTTAAATTTGTAATTCAGCATTATCACGAAGATCATTATTTTTAGTTTAGGTACTAGGCGCTGTATTGTAAAAAACAAACGTAATTCGGTGGTTGAAATGAATGCACGCAGAATGCTTAGAAATACATTTTTACAAACGCATTTCAAATAAGTCCAAACGCACTGTAAAAGTTCGAATAAGTCCAAATGCACTTCAAATTTTAATTCGAACAACATTCGGGATCATTCGGTCTCTTATGTGACTAGTATATAAGTAAATAAGTACACCAATAAGTGTGTCAGACAACTTATGCTCACTCTTGACTCATTTGAATGCGAGGCCCGACTCTTGTACTTGAAACAACTCGGACTTGAGACGCAAATAAGTCTCGACATCGGGTCTCGTCTTGCCCGTAAAGAGGTCGTCTCTGAATCTCAGGCTTGACCCACATTCGTCTTTGACGTCACTGTGGTTCTTCGAACGAACTCCTCCACTGCTACCATAGCAGCAACTTCAATGCAAATGCCAAACATAAGCTGCAGTAACCACGATAACGTCATTTCAACATCAAACACACCAGATTTAGTTCAGATATTTAGTTGACCCTAATGACGCTACCAAAACGTTTAGACATCTGTAAAAAAAACCTAACCTGAATCATAATGTATACACATGTAGTATCGTATATATCTTGCATTACAATCATTATATAATATCGGAAATGTTTTAGACATGCGAAACGTTTCATTGGGCCGACTGCGGTTGCTCTTAATGTTTTATATTATCGTAAATGTACCTCTTTTCGAACCCTTTATTTGGCAAGAGCTTCGAGAAAAACAACACAGGGTTTAGATGAATGTACATGCAGATGAAAAAGGTTTAACCTATTTATGCCAGGGGTCTAGAAAAAAGGCATGGCAAAAAGCGTAGACCCAGATGAGATGCCGCATGATGCAGCGTCTCATCAGGGTCTGCGCTGTTTGCCTAAAAGAATTTCTGTAAGAAATATTATAGATACAGAAATAAATATACTAGACATCCCTAATTTTGGAAATAAATTGATCCAATTTAGAAAGATTGGAGAGTACACAAGACATAAATGGGTTAAAAACTAAATACGGCATCCATAATATTTTATTGGACATGCATCTGCGCCTGCAATAATACGTCCCGGACAACAACAACCATACGTATTGTTTGCGATAACGCAATTGGGACTTACTTCCCTACTTATTCTGTCTTCAGGAGTGCCAGACTGAATGAAACATCGAGATCAGGTTCGATTTTGCTCGTAACAGACTGGTCGATTTCAAGCATTTTATCGAATATTTGCGACCATCAAGTACATTTAAAGATCTTATCAGTGTCAGCAAATTATTATAACATATGACTAATCTCACTTCAATGTCCTTGTATTAAAATGGGCAAAGAAACACTAAATAATTGTGTTTGTCCTTCCAGACGTGGTTCAATCCCTTTACGTAGTTTTATGTATACCTCGGCAGACAATATATAACAATGTATGTAAAAAATAATATTACAGTGCATCCATCTTTAAAAAAATATATACATGTACATTATTACAGAAATGGCATAAAACGTATCTTTCACTGCATCATTGGTGAATAACACGAGGGATGCATTTGACAAGACTGGCATGTTTCCATTCGATAGAACTGTTATTATTGCTGACATTTTTAAGCCATCCCATCCATATGTTGTCCCTCAAGAGAACTTGTTGGTTTGTGGCATTATGCAATGCATTGGCAATGTATACATGTATTTAAAAAATGCTGAAAACGAAATTGAAATAAAGAAATCGTACCGTGACAATACTTCTACTACTACTTCGTACTTGACCTTTCATCCACTACATACACCTTAAAAGACTTAAAGAAAACGATTCTGGTAAGGAAATAATAAGTTGTTACATATATTAGGTATTGTTATCACAGAACCGGTTTCTTGACCTTCGCACATTGTATGTTAGTCTGACACATGTGATTGTCAATCTTATGAAGGTGATTTTCTAAAAGATTCAACATGTGTCAGTTAACCTTTTCTTCTAAATGAAACTGTGTTTCCTTTGTGTTTACCGAATGGACACAGTGTGATCATTCAAACTGTGGACATTTGGCATACTTGACTTATTGCTACAACCATAAAGGTGTGAGGTAAATGCAGGGTTACGTCATTCTTGGCGTTTTTGACGTCGCAGACCCTTTACGTCAAAGCAGCCATTTGCGGTATCCGGAGAGGCGCCCCCCTCGGAGAACTGTCCCCCAGAGAACTACCCCCTTATTTTATACGTTTGACGGAAAACAGTTTGCATTCTGAGCAAAGCGTGCCATGCATTTTCAAAAAACAAAATCGGTTTCAGTTTGCTTTAATTTTCAGGAAATTAGGCAGGCTGCGAACTTGTAACCGGTAACGATAAGCACCGCGATCTTTTAATCTTTTAATTAGTAGACCGGGCGGACTTTTAATTGTTGGGCATTTGTTTCCTTTTAAGAAAGCCGCATACGGGTTTATTACATTGAACCGTCGAAATCCGTTATTGGAGAAAATAAACAAATACATTATTGTTTTCAGCTTGCATAAGTATGTACTAAATTGCATACTAATTGTTTATTAGTACGGGGAAAATATAAAATAATTCAGCCGCGAAAACTTTTTAATAAGAAAAAGGGGAAATGCACGTGATTATCAATATGGCGACGTCCATGCCGATGCAGGTATTATCTGCTGGTTTATACCTTTTATAAATTGCATAAATTTCGCTTACTTTCTAACCATATTAGCAAGAAAGTTATTGGCGTTTTTGTCATTGTAATACTCGATCTATATATCGACTTTACTCGCCGCGCAATTTCTTTATTAAGGGGGCAATTCTCCGGATCTTCAATTGTGACAGAAGGGCACTTCTCCGCCCCCTATTTTTCAGCAGGAGGGCAGTTCTCCGTCCACTAAAAAACAGTGAGGGGGCAGTTTTCCGCCCATTAAAAAACAGTGAGGGGGCAGTTCTCCGCCCAGTGAGAAATCATTGAGGAGGCAGTTCTCCGAGGGGGGGGGGGCACCTATCCTAGAGCCGCCATTTGCCGGTGTCAATGTAAATTGTTTAACTTTGTACAATTTCAATCAATCAAATAACGCGTTCCAAAATCTGCGCGATGTGGTGACATTGGCACCGGCAAATGAATGCCTTTGACGTTAAGAATTATTGCGCGTGAAAACGAGTTGATTTCTTGGCTGATATTCGGAGACCGAGCGAGTTATTGACCTGGATAGTGTTCATTGGATGTGTTTTATATGGAGACATAGACAATTTATCGGGGAATCGCTTATTACGTGCCTAACAGGACTCCTCCAGTGTAAACACAATTTCTCGTGTTTGAGGCCTTGTGGACAGTTTAATACTGCGTCGAATGGAATGACACAGGTACCGTTTAAGAGATAATTTATTTTGCTGTAAATCTGTGCAGAGTTTTTGGTGATAAACATATGAATTGTGAAGCAGTGCCTTGGAATTCATGTCCGGTAGTAGGATTGCGTTGTAGTCCATATAAGCGGACTCCCAGAACCTTTGATAATTTTTGCTATGGCAGCTCTGGGAGTCCATATGCACATCTTCATACACATGGGTGAAGTTCAGCGAACGGAATCCGTGCGCTTCACTGAATAGAGTTATAGACGTCGTTCGAGACAAATTGAGGAAAATAATGAATAAACTTCATAACCGTGTTAAATTTACCTGAATGGAAACCTACGGATGTTATCCTTTGCATGCATCCGATAAAAACACGACGATGTTTCAACACAATTTTCTCGTTCTGTTTAAATTTGAAACAGTGTAATCTGTATTGAATACCACATCGTTATCGACTTTTTGGCTTCAACACATAACGCGACGTACAAAGTATTGGTGTAATGCGACCTGACCTATATTGGGTCAATTTTCCAATATGGCGGATACAGCGTTCAAAACCAAACCTTAGTCAATACAAATCAATTATTTCTTGCTTTAATGGTACCATTTGGATGAGTTTCTGGTTTAGATAGGTAAATTTTAATAAGCTCTTGCAGTTTCAGTGTTCATTTACCTTTGAATTGTTGATAACATTTTGCACCCATGGACAAGAGAGAGCGAAATGGAACTCTCAGCCTAAGCTGAGAGTTGAATTATTGCAACTAGATTGCGTTGGTGCCGGTTTACTTTTTCTTACATATACTTTTTTGACTGGCCCCTGTGGCAAATCCCGGCTTAGTTCTCGTGTTAAACAAAATGATATATATCTCACAAGACGATCTGAACGACGAATTAAATGGATATGGTCAAAACGTTGCTTTCATTAAGATAAGTCATGCACTATTGCTCCTTTTGCCCCTGCCTCGTTCCATTCAATTAGATTCACAAGCACGAGAATGTTGAAGAGGCACTTTTGATAATACATAAGGCATTTAAAAGTACATTTGTATGCATATGTGCCCACATACACTTACTCTTTGCCTCTACAAAGCAAACAAATTGCAACAAAATGGTTGTAAATTAGGTTATTTGTCACGAAAAAGAATTATAAAGTCACTGCTCACATAAGGTTTCCTGGTCTTCTCCAGATGATATTCATGTTTTCCTAACATGGTCATTAAAAACGCAAATTTCTCCGCAATAAATAGTTTTTTTTCTGGAGAAATCCTGCTGAGAGGTGATGGCAGACATGTGTAAGTTTGTATAAATCCTTTGATTATTGTAGTGGCTTGCAAATTAAAGCAGTTTTTCTCCCCCAAATGCATGAATATGGCACTTTTTGCACGATCTTCTACTTAAGGGAGCCACAGTTAGCTCATTTTTTAAGAAAATTTGTCAGGATTTATTCTTCATGTAGGCCAATAACTTTGTTATCAATGTAAATACACAGTTGTTTCAAATTGGACTTTGAAAATTTTAATTCTTCCAATTTACTCACCCTATGTCATTTAATGCTAAAATAACGAGCACTGCTCCAATGGTATTACAATGCTCAAAAGGTTTTGGGTTTCCTGGGGTGGTACAGGACATCACGTTTTGCAACCGTGTGACACAATATATAGATGTTTGATTTATCACATGCGACTCTTAAATTATGTATTGGTGCTTAATAAGAGTTCTGTAGATGTAGGTAAAGTTTGATATGGTCTGTATTGTTATTTACATGCCAATGGTATTAATGAATGAAACAATTGTATAATAATAAGATGAAACTGTGCATTATTTTATGTACTTGAATTTTTATACTACAAGTACAGTAAGTAATTAATACTAACTTGTTCATACAATCTCAAAAGTTCCACGTTAATATTTTTTCAAATAATTATTTTAAATATTCTACGTTTGTTTTTCGTTTTGAATAATATGTATCAATACGTCCCCCCTTACTTTATTTATAATTACAAAAAAACACTAAATAATATAGAATGATTGTTTGTTTTTGTCTCGAAAAAGCAGATTCTCATTACTTATAGATTTAACATTGCAAATATTATATAAACCCGTTAGGCTATGATCTTGTTTAAGCTTTACTACTAAAAAAATGTTGTTGTTGTTGCTGTTGATGATGATGATTACCACACTCATCGCGAGTATTCAACGGATGGTTTAAATGTTCCTTTAAATTCATTGTTTAAAATAAAATTATTTAAGCTTACTGCGTTACATGTCCAGTTCATAAAATCAATGGAATGTTAATGCTATTTTTCATTACAAGAAGATATATTACATAACTTTCTGGACTACAATGTTACAACTCTGGTTAAAGAACTTAAAGAACGATGGAGTATTTTATGACGTACCATTTGGGTCAAAAGTCAATAAGACCTACTAGGTGAAAAGAGAAATGTACGTCGACGTACAATATGTACGTCGACGTACATTATTTTGTACGTCGACGTATAAAACTGTACGTCGATGTACAATTTTTACGGACCCTTGAGTGTTAGCCAATCAGAAGACGCATTACATCTGATCCGTTTGTTAAACATTCACTGCGGCATTGTAAACAAATGGCGGTTCTGGAAAAACAACTGTTTTCTAACAATTAAAGTCCAATAAACTAATGTCATTCAAAGAGAACATGAGCAATTATTCTATATATCGGGCTCCTTTACTTATCGGTAATGTCATAGTGGGTTTCAATTGAAATTATGCAATATTTAACGAAATTCCCTTTTATCCAAAAATTCTCTATCCGAAATCGTATACTCGAGTACTGTAAAGTCAGATGAGTAATAGGGACCTTCTATCATGACGTACGTTGCATACTGATCATACTTTGTAATTATTTTATAATTGTTTTATTATATGCTGCAAAGGCTATCACAACAATACATTATCAGAACAAAAAAGGTGTGCATATATTGGTTTTGACAAGTATCAGTATCAGCTAGAGTTAATTGACAGTAATATATAACTGTACAGCTATATTTAGCTGCTAGATGATGTATACAAGATGCATGAATCAGTCTGCTAGATTAGCACACGCCCGATCACCTGTAGCAAGTAAAATTACTGCCAGACACATAAAAAATTCTTTTTTGTCATCCTCTAGGCACGTAAATTACTGAAGCCAAATGATAGTTAGTAAAAAATTGTACGCTTTTCTTTCTATTAGCATAATTATTTATCAATTATGTGAACGAACTTGCTGACAGTTGTGAAACAATGAACTTCTATTTGTTTACCAACATGCATCTGCTTGCGAACGTCATCATTATTTTTCACTGATGCCTTTCAGTCACATTCGGTTGTTATTGACGTTTTCTCTAGAAATTAATCGAGTTGATGCTGTTTGAATCAATTATTTCATTCAAGTAATACGCTTCCGTTTTCGTTAATGTCAACAAATGTCATATAGGCTATGCAGTTTCAAAGGTATGTTGATGGGGCTAAGCCTGGTAAAGCACTTCCAAGAAATTGATTTGCTAAGAAGTTGCTATCTTCAATATTGCAAAAGGTATTGCAAAAGTTTTACCAATGTTACAGTTTTTCTGAGAATTTTTGTCTTTTACCTTAACGGATGACCTAGATCTTTCACCACTCGAAATGTGCCGGTCCATGAGATACACATGCATGCCGAATATCAAGTTGCTATCTTCAATATTGCAACCCAAGGTTTCAGTTTTCCACAGACAGACAGACAGACAGGCCAAAAGCAATATACCCCGGATCATTTAATCCAGTGGCATAACAAGTTTGTGCTTATAAAGAATATGTTGAGCATGTGAAAATTCTTTAAGTAACTGGCCAAACTGGCATGTATCTTTTCAAAGCAAATTTTGAAGACTGATGAATGCATGAAAATCTTACAGAACTGCAACAAATTAAGACCACATAATCGATGAATTTACGGGTGTCAATCTTTTGATGTGTACCAAAAAAATTACACTTCACTTATGTAATTGAAATTGAAATATTATTAGTGAATAGTGAAATAGTTTAAATCAAATATGCAAATATTTCCTTGGTGAAGTGTACATTTTAATATTTCATTTGTAAAGTGTACATTTTTTGTGACGATCGAAAAGTTGGCATAACTTCATAAAATATGTGAACTCAATTTTTTGCAGTTTCTTGTTTTTAAATTAAAAAGTAACATTTTTATGCATTCATGCATCATTTAGCAGTTTTAAATAGCTGTCGCATAGATCCAGATGGGTAAGGGAGAATACGGTCAAAACCCCTCACGGACAAAAAACCTCCCTTTATTTTCATAGGGGGCGGACAAAAACCCTCCCATGAAAAAACTGGGTAGGACAAAAACCCTCCCATGAAAAAACGGGGCGGACAAAAGCCGTCCCGCGAAGTCAATTAAACACAGACACATGTAATTGTTTCAAACCGTGTGCATTCATTAATCCTAAAAGATTTACCGGTACCCATTGTGTTGTGTGTATTTACCTGTGTGAATTTTTTTTTCTTATGAGGGTTTTTGTCCGGTCCCTATACAACTGATGGGATGGTTTTTGTCCAGAAGGTTTTTTGTCCGGCATTCGGGTAAGGGTCATGACCTTTTGGAATTGAACACATATGTAATTTTAAATGTATACCAAGAGAAACAAGTAGTGTACTGGACATTGGCACCAAATAAGGAGTCTGACAGTCAAAAGCGGTTATATAAGATACCCAACAGGGGTCATTATGCTCATACACAGGGAGCGGAATCAAAATGCCAAGTTTTTAAACAAAAGTCTACATATTTATAAAGATGGTGCAGATGAAATTGTGAAAAGAGATTCTGATACAATATTGTATTGTAGAGGGCAAATCAAATATTGCAGAAGGGGTCCAAGCAATATGTCACAAGCTAGGTTTAGTATTTAAACGGGAGACTCATTCGGCCTCCTCTTATTCGTATAGGGGGGAGAGAGGTCTTATTATTTAGGTTAAGGCGATATTTGGTTATCATTCCACATTTCTGAATGGAATTCATCCATGTTTCAAAATGTTCAACTCGATGATCTCAAGGTCAAGTTTGATTCTGGGTTATATGGGGTCAAAAACTAGGTCATTAAGTCAAATGATAGAAAAGGCTTGTAAACACTCACATTTCAATTCCAAAACACTCATTGCTGTGGCTTTGCATTTTACAAATGCAGTCTTGTTGAATAAAGCACCCAGTCATTCTATTTCGGTTTAATATTGTCTGAATAATATTAAATTTGACTAACAGACCGTGACCAATTTTATTTTGTAAATCGTTTAGTTTCATGTACATATGATAACTCAGTTTTCTAGCAGTAAGTTTTTTTTCAGTCTGTGGATCAATAGCTTTCAAGCAATACATAACCTTTTTAATTACAGGATATGATGAACTGATCGAAAAGAGGTGCCTTGAAATGCTTGCTGTGTCACCAACAGAACAAATGGATTACCATTACAGTTTGACAATTTTATTATGGGGTAAGTGTGATGGTGTAAGTTAGGTCTTTATAAATGTTGCTGGCAAGCTGAAATCATTTGCATTCTTAAGGCCTCATCAAAGTTTCAGCATAGTAACATAATTTTTGTTTTATTACACCATCTTAGTTAGTCTGGGCAAATTTGCTAAACCTAACTTTTATTGCTATGATAATTGTTGATCGCTGGTATGCAGCCTGACAGCATCGGGTCCTGCTGTTGATTACCTAGTCGGTTCCTTCATGTCAACAATTGGTGGATTTAAGACCAAAAGAGACTGTGAAAATTAGTGTTACTTTAGCTGATGAAATGTGGGCAAGGTTGTTCCCTGATCATCATGAAAATTTGTCAGAATGTTTATCTCAATGAAATGTAGGTCGAGTTTGAAAGTGGGTCATATTCTGTAAATAACTAGGTCAACATGTCAAATCATAGAAAAGGCCTGTTAACACTCTGGATGTATAATTTTCTCTCTGATCTTCATGAAAATAGAATAGAATGTTCTTCTCAATGAAACCTTGGGCAAGTTTAAAAGTTGGCTATGTGAAGTTACAAACAAGGTCACAAGGTCAAAACATAGAAAAAGTCTGTTAACACTCTAGAGGTCACATTTTCTTTCTGATCTTCATGAAAATCGTTCAGAATGTTCATCGCTACGAATGTAAGGCCACGTTAGGAAGTGGGTCATATGCAATTAAAAACAAGGTCAACAGGACAAATCACAGGAACAAAACACTCTAGGGGTCGCACTTTCTTCCTGATCTTCATGAAACATGGTCAGAATGTTCTTCTCAATGAAATCAAGGTAGAGTTTGAAAGAATGTGATAGGTAATCAAACACTAGGTCTCTAGGTCAAATTATACAAAACGTAATAAAGGGTCTGAGAAGGATATGATGTGTATATCTCCTTTCTGTACATCAGTATGCATATTATCGCATACAAGTGTAGGGTTTAACACCGTATAAAAAGATATATTTCTGTGACTGATCGAAATTAGGTGGTTCTTGAAAAAGTGGTGGGGTATACATTTTATATCATATTCATGTCGATCAGTCAATGAGTATGGTCAATGAAAGTGCAATTTCATATAAAATGCTCTATAACTTCAGTCTCTTAATACAGTTAAAAAGTGACCAGTATGCAGGAGTTTACGTTTTATTTTCAAAATTGTCTAGGTGTAGGACCTCCAAAGCCCCCGATACCACGAGTAACATCCCCTCCCGCACATACCCCCTTCGCCACTTCGTTGCTCAATTCCAATCTGCAATGGCAAAAATTCGCACCCCCCTTTTCAAAATCCTGGCTATAGGCCTGAACTTGAATTTAGGAAAGAATGTCTCTGATAGGAACTACATAGGAACAATTGTCCAGATTGTCAAAAGAATGTAGGAGCGACTGTCCGATTGTCAAAATAATGTAGGAGGGAATGTCCATCTCGTTAAAATAATGTTGGAGCTATTGTCCAGGTTGTCAAAAAAATGTAGGAGCGATTGTCCGCGTTGTCAAATTAGCGTAGGATTTATTGTCCGTGG
This sequence comes from Dreissena polymorpha, assembly GCF_020536995.1. Lineage (NCBI taxonomy): Eukaryota > Metazoa > Mollusca > Bivalvia > Myida > Dreissenidae > Dreissena > Dreissena polymorpha. The sequence continues at coordinate 22,446,704 of NC_068369.1, read as the reverse complement.
GAGCGATTGTCTGGGATTCTAGCTTTAAGGATCCTGCGGCTTTCGTCGTCAGCAATTTTTTTAAACAACATCTCCTCACATACTACTGGGTGGATTTTGATAAAACTTTACCAGAATGGACCTTTGATGGTTCTCTACAAAAATAATATAAATCATTCTGGCCTGTCATGCATAAGAAGTTAACAGCTGCAGCTAAAAAAAGATTTTCATAGTAAAAACTTAAAAATCTTCTTGTCAGAATCTATACGTCCCAGAGCTTAGATATTTGGTACGTAGCATTGGCTAGACGTCCTCTAAAAAAGTTATATAAATAATGCCCCTGGGGTCCAAAATGGCCCCGGCCAGGGGTCACTGTTTCTCTTACAAAGACGAATGCCGGACAAAACCCCTCCCGGATAAAAACCCTCCCGTCAGTTTTATAGGGGCCGGACGAAAATCCTCCCATGAATAAACGGGGACGGACAAAAACCCTCCCATGAAAAAAACGGGCGAGGACAAAAACCTTCCCATGAAAAAACGGGACCGGACAAAAACCCTCCCGTGAAATCTGAGCCACGAATTCCAAGTATCAACGATTGTTTATGAAATTTTAATCCAAAATCGGTCATTTCCAAATGTCATTTCCGACATTTGTATTTTGTTGTCGGTTATCCGAGATATTCATATTTTGTAATATTTACTTCACTTCAGTAGGTAACATAACACTATATATATTGACTAATTAAAATATTTCCGAATTGAAATGTTGTTATTTTACACCCATTTGATGTCAATTATATATGTTTGAACTAAGATTTGTATTATTACTTAGTATGATAAGAACTACGATATTCATGATTACTTAGTATGAATAACAAGTAGGGTGTGTATATAAAATATATAAAATATCAAATTGTGCGCCGGCCAGTGCATTAAGAACATCAAAGTCGTGTTTCTATTTCATTCATCATCGCAAAAATAACGGAGGCGGACACAGGCTTCCCAAGACATTCTTTATTTCGTTTTATAACAAGTATCATGAAGTCTAGACAGTATAATGTTACATACATTGACAAATAAGCATAGTTATTTGATAAACAAAAACCAACATTGTAGACACTTGAGAATACAAACAAACATAATTGCATTAATCTTACACAGTTCACATACGCTCCTAAACGTGAATACGAATGCAGTGCCCAACTGCAGCCAAGAAGTCCTGTGCCGTCTTGTTTCCCGACGCTACCTCCTCACATAGGCGTTGCATCTTCTTCTGGTGAAGAAGGGTCCCCTTCTGGACTCGCTTTGCTACCGGCTCCCCGTGTTCGTACCGGTACACCTCTGCTTCGGCCATGGCGTTGTCCTTCTGCAGACATGTGATGACGTTCCACAATGATGGGTTTGCGTGGCCGACGAGATGCTTGAACCCGTTGTTCCAATTTTCGAACGCGTTATTCGTCCGCGCTTCACCAAGTTTTGTTGCCTGATTAACGTTCCATACATCAGGCGGGAAGCGCGGCAGGGTGCGTCTGAAGCGGAGGCGACCATCCATCGTGACGCTTCTGACGTAGTTGGCGTCGAAGTATTCTAGTATGCTGTCGATGCCATCTGGTGTCAATTCCCAAAGAACGCTCATGCCGTCAGCCACCAGACTCACCGGGAGAAACGCCAGACCATCCAGCATCCCGCAGAAGCAAATACATGTGTCGGCGTTTAATTGCTTTTAATTGATTCTATGATTAAACTAATTAAAAACTAAAAGTAGTTGCAGATTCACAGTTTGCTATTTTGAGTAAATTTTGCGGATAAATGAATGCAACAATGTGTGAAGCAATTACATTTGTCGGTGTTTAATAGCTTTTACGGGAGGGTTTTTGTCCGCAGTTGCAGATTCACAGTTTGCAATTTTGATATATATTATTGTATGCCATTAACTAGTTAATTGTTATGATTAGCTGATTAGTGGGCCTAAATAACCGAATCATTGACATATTTGACAATACGCTAGACAATACACATATGCTTTATATATTATCTGCAATAATGCACTTGAAAACGTTACAGTTAAAGATAAATTAAATAAGTAATTACGACAAATTAGTTACATGCTAACGAATTGTTAGTTGCTAACAGAATTTTACTTTCATTTTTGCAAAGTTTTCAGAAACTTCCCGGAAAGCACGTTTTTTGCATGAATTAGCGTATGACGCGATTAAACGTAACACTGTATCGTATTGCATTCAATATAAATTTTCAATTCACTTGTCTATAAATGGCCCCATTTTATGTTTTAATTGATGTTGTTATTATACTTGATTATTGGATATATATGCACATTAGAAAGCGGTATGTTTACAGTTAATGGATACACGTTTTCTTTCAATTTCACACCCCTGAAAACACAATACACAATACACAAAATGGGTAATTTTGTCAGATTTATGAATGCAACACTAAGTGTTAAATTTCTTGTACGGGAGGGTTTTTGTCCGCCTCCGTTTTTTCATGGGAGGGTTTTTGTCCTCCCCCGTTTTTTTCATGGGAGGGTTTTTGGCCGCCCATGTTGTCCGCCAAAGTTAATTCATGGGAGGGTTTTCGTCCGCCCCCTATGAAAATGACGGGAGGGTTTTAATCCGGGAGGGGTTTTGTCCGTATTCCTACAAAGACTTATATAGGAAAAAAATGCTTTTCAGTGAAAAATTTCCATAATTTCACTTTATGTATAATATTATATTGAAATGTTGCAAAATCATTATGATAATAATAGTAATGAATAATGATTTAACAACCCATATTCACCTACAATTATAATATAATTATATATGAGGAGCACAATGCTCAAGAATAAATAAATAAATAAATAAATAAATAGTGCTGGAGTGCTTATATATAATGGTTAACATTAAGTTTATGAGCTCAAGTTTGTCGGTTAATAATTATTCATATATATAATTGAGAAAGAAATTGTTTTTTTATTTATTAAGCATTTTGTGCCGAAATTACTGTTTGTTTTCAGTAACCTTGGATGCTTTAATTAAAATAAAAAGGACGCACAATCTTTTTGGAATATATTTGTATGAATGGAAACCTTTGAACAATTCATGTTTTTTTATGTGATGATATGTATGGAATAAGGGGTAAAATGTCAGAATTTGAAGGCACTAATTATCAATATAAAAAGGGCAATATTAATAAAAATGTTCAAAAATGAAATTTCCATGTGTTGCCTTAATGCATATCTTATATATTGTTAATGCTTATATGCTTTTGAAGACTGTTTAATGTCACTTTGACCTGACCATGTATTAGCACCTTTGAAATGTGCTAGATTCTTAGCAAAAAGGGTTTCCAAAAGTGAAATGTTTTGATAACATGAGTTTTGTGTTTTGTGTCAACACTTTCCTGTGTACTGCAACTTTCACACATGCAAAGGTCCTTCTTGGGTGTTGACAGATTCAATTGGGTCTTGTTTATTGTCAAAGGAACCCATTTAGTGGTGAATATATGATGAAAGTCATTCTATTCGTCCAAATTACCCACAAACTTTATTTCAATGGTTCTAATTGGCTGAAGTATTGCTTAAATTATTATGTGTGAATGGGAAAGGTCCTCGGCCGATCAGCGCCGTCGTTATAAAAGCCTATTAACCAATACAAACGCCGCTTTTTAACAGCGTTAGGCTCAGCCAATGTGCAGTTTATAATGAGTATTGCATTTATATCCCATCTAATTTAATTATAAGTAAAGCTATTTTTTAAATAACTAGATTTTTATTAAAGCACCGCACCAACACAGCAAAGTTTTCTATTTTTATCAATGGTACAGCCCAGTAAAATCGGGCTGTCCATTTTATGGCCGTGTTCGACCTTTTAATGCAGAGCTTATGTTAAGCAGTGTGCTCGGGCAATGGTTTATTAATCGAAGTCCCGAGGGTGAACAACCCTATTAGTCATTAGTCGGAAAGGTCATTCAAACAGAAAACAGAAGTAAGTTTTGATTGTTAATATTTTTTGTTTTCATTTTGTGCATTATTAATTGCACAACTTTTTATGTCGGAGGAGATGAAACTTTCATTTAATATGTATATATTTTCTTTCATGATTTGTAGAATTGATATGAGACCAATTATAGTGATCTTAGCTATGAATTACATCCTGTATTCATATCATACATATATATTATAAATTGTTGGGAAAGAATTTTATAGTAATAATAATAGATATACTTTCCAGTCATATATGTGCTGATGGTTTCTTTTAAAAAATAAGTTAAATAGACTCTTTCAGGCTAGATTCATATATATTCAACACTAACAGAATGGTTCTGTCATTCTTTTTTACATAAAATGATTACAGGTACTAGAAATAGTAGGTCCATTTGCCAAAATTGGTGCTAAATACGCTTTAAGTGACAGTCCATGTTTTAAAATTTATCTAATTTTAATTCTGATACAGTTATTTAAAGTTTACTTTTTACATTTTATTTAATGGATGTTAATGTACTTTAAGATATTATATGCTAGGTAGCTTAAAGTGACTGCAGCTAGATTTCACAACCCCTCTGTTTTATCGTTATAATATAATGTCTTTAAATTAAATAAAAATGTAATTACTTCATTTCTATGAATATTTGTTGATATGTGAGCAAATGTTTCTGATGCTTATTTATCCCTTGAAAATGAGTTGTTTTATTTAATAGTCATGGTTTTATGATTTCTTAAAATATTAAATACGTTCATTTGGAGATAATTGAACTTTTTGCCATTCCATTAATCGGACACTAAATGCCCTTTTCACTGTCCGTATATTTACACAACGGTTGGCAAAAGAGTATGATTTATATCTGATAATATCGCAAATTAACATAAAAATCTTTTGCAATTAATTTTATTACTGTTTTTGGAATGTCAGACACATCGACCCCTTGACACTTTGACCCCGTTGTTTTTTTTTAAAGATAACAATTCAACCCCCTTTAGACACAAAGACCCCTATTTTTGAGACACTTCGACCCATGTTGTGTTTTTTTAGACACTTTGGCCCCTGCTTAATATTTTATTTATTTAACATAATTATTCTTAATGGAATTGATTTGTGTGATGAATAAATGATATGCATTATGTGACACAGTCATGAGTGTTATTCTTGATCATATGAAAATACTTTTTCAAACGAGAGAGAATAGGTATGAAATATGTCCGTTATTAACTTATTATGATCATTAATTGAGAAAATTACCAAAACAAAAACAAGTTCTTAAAAGAATCTATAAGTAGACAGTAAACATGAAATCTGATAAATCTGGTATCAAAGAAATAAAGATGTCTAAAAAGGCGTTTGTTTGTCTCTCGCTGTTTATTTTATTAGAGTTCCACTAAGTAGCACAAAGTAATTACTATAACTATACTTGTACATTTTAGTGTTAATAATTATCTTATTTCTCATGTACTTTCTGAGTTCATGTATTGCTGAAATTAAAAAAAGAATAATCACAGCCCAAAAGTACAAAATTAATTGCTAATGTAGTGTTTGGATTCAGGGGTCAAAGTGTCTTGATTAAAATAAACAGGAGTCTATGTGCCTTCAACAAAAATATTGAAAATAGGGGTAGAAGTGTCAAGGGGTCGAAGAGTCTTCTAAAGTGGGTAGGGGTCAAAGTGTCAATGGGTCGAAGTGTCTTACTACCTTGTCAACTAAACTGACACCAAAAATAAAATGAAATCATGATTACAATTTATCAATTTCATATGTTTATTTCAAGCTTGTACAATTTTAGATAATCAGAAGCGTTACAATCAATGAACATGTTGGGATTGTACCTGTTGGTTAATGCTTTATAGGCTTTTGAATAGACATTTCATATAAATGAACCTTTATCATAATTCTGGGTATTTATTTGAAAATGAAAATTTTAAGATTTTAGTGCACATTCATAATCAATTTTATGTCTAGATACTAATTTTAAAAGGAAATCCTCAGAAGAACTTTTATATAACATATTATTGTAATCTTCAATATTATGTTTTCAAAATATGTAATCTCACTTTAAAAAATATAGATCTACAACCATGATTTGGCAGTTTTAGAGATAACTAACATTGAACATAATAATTATTATTATTTTAACCAAATTATGAGAATATCGACTGCTTACACATAGATATTGTGCATATTTATTAACCTGGCGTGGTGGTATTAACCTCTGGCTTATGCAAATAATAATTATCACGAAATGCAACAAAAACTCACCAAATATATGGGCATAAGAAGTTGTATTGATGTTATATGTTTTTCTAATAAGCATTGTGTTTGAAAAAGTGATTTTTCAAATTTGGAAAAAATATTATTTTAACATTATACCGGGTATTTTACAGATCATGTCAGAGACTACACAGACCGTTTCAGACAACGCCACAGAGCTTGTCCGGGGTGTCCTAACAGATACAGCAGCCGGTAAGTAATCCAAATAATTTGAATTCTTTAGACTTGAGTACGAGAATAGATTATTAACTAACCTGGCTTTATATTCCACCGCAGCATCTGCAATGCGGTGGCATATAGTGTTTGTCTTGTGTGTCCGTCTGTTTGTTTGGCTATCCCACATTTTAAAAAATCTTTTCAAAAACCACTACGCCAATGTTAACCAAACATGACAGGAATTTTCCTTGTGTGGCCCTCTACCAAAATTGTCCAAATAAATCCAATCTGATGACTAAGATGGCAACCAGAGCTAAAATTAAAAAAAACATTGTAAATACTTCTGTGACCATTGTTTCAATCTTCAGGATATTTGGTCACAATGTTTATTTTGATGATCTTAAGGTCAAGTTAGAATCTTGGTCATGTTGGGTTAAAAACATGGTCGTTAGATCAAATAATAGAAAAATCTTGTTAACACTCTAGTTGCCATATTTTGGCTTAAGTCAACATGATCTTTGGCCAACATGTTTATATGGGTGATCTGAAGGTCAACTTTGAATTTGGGTCAAATAATTGGAAAACCTTGTAAAGACCCTTATGGCCACAGTTTTGCTTCAATCTGCATGATCTCTATAATATTGGGTAAAAAAAAAAGATTTTTAAGTGAAGTTCGAACATTGGGTCAATAACTAGGTAAATATGTCAAATAATAGACAAATGTTGTGAACATTAAAGTGGCTGTATTTTTGCTTCAATCTTCATGATCTTTGGTCGAATTTTTTATCCCTCACATTTCAATGCCAAAACAAATGCAGTCTTGTTGAAACTGAAACAAGGTTGGCTATAAAGTACATTGTATGTTGTCTGTGCATGTGTCAGCATTTTGATGTAAGCTTTCTGCAAGGCACAATGTTTGTAAAACTAGGTATATAAGTTAAATTGTACAAATACTTTGTAAACACTAAATAGGAAAATATTTTCAGCTTATCTAGTTGGAGAATACGAAGGGCTACTGTTCTTGTGTGCCGTTGGCGTTACACTCAAGTGTAGCGCAACTTTTTCAAGTATTCCTTATATCTTCAATACTGCTTAATATATTGTGTTGAATATTTTTGTCAACGTTTTTCCTGATTATATGAAAGTTAGTCAGAATGTTTATCTCAGTGAAATGTAGGTCAAATTTGAAAGTGGGTCATGTTTTGTCAAAAAACTTGGTCACCAGGTCATTTTCTCAAATCCTTTTATGCTTTTATATTTTGCATATTGTTTACAAACATGACCCCAGCCTATAAACTAGAGCAGACAACATTTCGCTTACATTTCCATAACTTCTTTATTAATGATTAGATTTTATTAATACTTTGACAAAACAACACTTACCTGAATACCACAATGGATCCCACCAAAACAATACCCCACGCCCCAACCCAGAGTCCCTCCCCCCTACTCCCACCTCCCACCTCCCCCCTCCCAATTTTTTATTTTTTTTATTTTTGATAGATCATCTATTAAATGACCACACCCCACATTATACCCCCGTTTCAACCCCCCCTACCCCCAGCAAAATAAATGTTTTATACTGTCAAGTACTCGAATAGTCAAGGGCGCTGTCCTCTGACAGCTCTTGCTCACTGTTGAATTTAGCTGAAAAGAATCGACTGGTAAAAATAGTTAGTTAAAATGTGCTTACTGACCAATTATCTGCAACTCATCTTGCTACCAGTTCTTTGCAAAAAATATATATAATATTTGATATTTTACATGCCATGTGAGTCCTCTAAGCCGAAATGATCCGTAGAACAAAATAGTGTCTTTGTGTCGTATGAACAATTCTGCACTAAAATTACATTTTGATTCACATTGTGTATCATATCATTTATGTCGTTTTCAAAACGGTTAATATTCAAATGCATTATTTTCTCTTTACAGGATATTGTTTTAGTAGTTTACTATTGTTTAGTAGGTTGATGCTGCGTGAGCAAGTATATGTGTATATGAAGTGAAAACACCAAAAATAAACAACGGTTGCGATTGGCACCTATTAAATGTTATATACCCATAATTTCACTTTAAACACAGTGTAACTTTATTACAACACTGTATAGGGGAACATGTATATCGCATGAAATAAAGTGAATGTGTAATAAAGTCACAGGAGAGATGAACATTTAATCGGTGACCCCTTTTTTTCTTCTGATGTATAAGTATTTCCGCATCTCAATTAATATTAAAAAAAAATTGAAAAGTTTCATTGGTAGAAAAAAAGTTTTTTTGTTTTTTACCCTCACCTGTCACGTAGCCACAAGGTGGGCTTTTAATCCCTTGTGTCCGTCGTCCGTCGTCATCAACAATTTCTCTACCTAAACTAAATACACGGCCCAAAGCTTAAATGGTTTGTGTGAAGTATTTCCTAGTAGTCCCTTACAACCCTCTTTGAGAAGGTGAGGGCTTGAAAGATCTTTGGTCAGTCCTATTAAAGGACTCATGGCTTTTGCTATTTTTGACAATTAAAAATATACAACAAAAATCTTTTAGGTACTTTCAATACATGTTTGTTCATATATAAGTTTATTTAAGGAATTGTTCCTATAATTTCTTGTAATTTATATTTCAGCCGATCTGTTCAGAAGACACCTGAGTACCGCCATGAGTCAGGTGTCTGACATCAGCCGTCAGACCTTGGTTCAGCATGGACGAGAGCTGATATCTGCGCTTCTTACCCTAGCGAGACCTCAAAGATCTGTGACACCCGCACGACCAAGGAGGGCCCAGATCCGCCAACAACTCACAGGTGACAGACGAAGATCCACCATTGTAAGGTTCAAGGCCTGTGCGCTCGACCACCCGCTCTACACACCAACAGCAACAGTAATTCACACAGAGTTGTTAACCAAAGGTCTGGGTAGGCAACCAGACACCACCTTCTCCCCTCCGTCTACTGGGACACAGTCTGACCTGAGAAACAAGATCATTGAGTTGTATCCTATTCTCCACACTATACCTTTTGAGTTGATGGTGGGTCAGGCACGATGCAAGTTGGGGTTGATTCCAAGGGAAAAGTCTCTTCAAAAGCTGAAAGCAGATACCAAATCGTGTGGCTTTGTGAGACTCTGGGTCCTACCAGACTACCATATTGGGCCCCAGATAACTGTTCCTTCATCATCCGCCACAATGCCAACCGTCATGCTTACACCAGCCATCCTGTCAACACCAGCTGTCAGGACTACGCCAGCCATCCCGTGAACGCCAGCCATCATGACTACGCCAGACATCCCATCAATGCCAGCTGTCACGACTATGCCAGACATCCCGTCAACACCAGCCTACAAGTCTTCGCAAGCCATCCCGTCAATGCCAGTCATCATGTCAACGCCAGCCATTCTGTCAATGCCAGCCCTCACGACTACACCAGCTGTTGAGATTGACTATGATTTACAGATTGTCTTTCCAGAGATTCAGGTTTGTTTGATTTACAAACTGATCCATATAATGTATGCCAAGCTAAAATATGGCGTTATAATAATAAATATTACACAAGAGGTCACATTTATTTCCTGATTGATTTTAATGAAAATTGGTCGTTTATCAATAAATTCTAGGCTGATATTTTAAATGGGTCATATTTGATTAAAAATTAAATAAATTAGGTCACTATGTCCAATCATAAGTCACTAGGTCAGATCATAAAAGTATGTTTGCATTTTGCTCATATCTTCCTTTGATTCTGTTGGATAGTTGTTTAGGTAAAAGATTCAATGCCTTCATTATCTGCGAATGCTGCTTTGATCATCTCTTGCATTTAGTGTAAAATAGGCACGATTGTGTATAACAACAACAAATATATGGCTTACACAACATCAATGTGTTCTTTCTTTGCACAATCATATGAATAACAGGGGGCCATAAATCAGCATAGTACCAAGCACTGTTAAAGTAAAGCGTATTGTTGAAGGCACTGCACATATGTTCACAAAAATTGATATCTCCATACAAAATCTGTAAATTTACACAAAAATAATATGGGGTATAATATTAGAAAAAGGATACACCACTTCAGACCTAATGGCCTTTAAGTGACCTCCCAGTCATATAGCAGACCTGAGTGTTTTGGATTGGTCCCCTATAAGTATGGGCAGACTGGTCCGTCACTATAAGGCCATAACACCCTTAGTATAGACTATTTCTTAACAAACATATTTCTTTTACAGAATGCACAGAGTGATTCCCTATATGAGCAAGCTGGGACACCCACGGTTCTCTTTCGACATCAACACAGTGGTCAGATGGCATGTGATCTGAATCTTTGCTTTAATGTCAAGAATCAGCATCACAAGCTTCCATGTAATACTTTATTAGATACAGTATTAAAACATTGACCTTTCCCTCACAGAGACATTGACCAGCCTGATGACCAGACAGCCAACAAGTCATCAGCCGTTCTGAATGAGTTCATCCCTGCTGTTCAAACATCACAAGCCATTCTGTAAGAGCATATGATTTTTGATGTGCATGATATATTATGCATTATATCTTAAATAATCTTAATGTTTGAAATGAAGTGTTTTGATTAAAGACATTGTTTTAAAATTCATGATTTTTCTATAGGGCTTCTTCTGCTTTCTTTTCATATCCTTGTTGTAGAATAAATACTAGGCAATCAGTTTTAAAAGAAAGCAGATTAATAATATTCATGTTTGAGCTTCTACGCAAATGGACAGACCAAGCCAGAATTTTAACTAAGGATTGCAAAATTATTTCATTATTCTAATATTCGATTGAATGGTCAGTATTCTAATAACAGAACTGATATCAGCATATTCGCAATTAGGTCAAACGTTATTGCCCTAATTTGTAATGACCTGCGAGCGGCTTACTAATTTGCACCCTAAAAAATTTGGGATTAACGTGTTTGCTGTGAAGTTCATTGTGTCAAACTGATAACACGGCCCGTATCAGAATTGATTGCACAATGCAATATACACACACTAAGAAAGACCCCGAACTGTTGTTTGTCAATGGAGTGCCAATTAACGGCTTTAATTGACTGGTGAATAATAATTAAGTTTTTGTGATCACAGTATGAACAGCCATAAAAATGTGTGAATTACTCAAATAGCGCAATGCATTACACTCACTCTAAGAAAGGGCACAAACTGTTGTTTGTCAATTAGGTGCTAATTGAGGGTTTCAATTGACCAGCGAATAATAATTTAGTCTTTATGATAACAGTTTGAACAGACATTAAATATGTCAATTACTCAAATTTCTCAAATGATATAAATTTTTGTTAGAAAACCTCAGAACAATTTTTTTGTGATAAGGGTTATGATTTAAGTCTGAAAATGCCACCAGCCGGTTCGGAAGTATGGAAATACTTTACACTGTCTGTTGATAAGAAGACCGCTATTGTTATGTGTGTAAAGTTAGTTTTACATATCCCCTGTCTACTACAAATCTGTTGAACCATGTCACTGTTAATACTTCTATTTTTGCCCATTTACAGTATCGATCATAGCCGATAGCGAAACAATTATTTGATAGCAGCGTTAATAAACAGATGGGGGCAGTTTCATAAATGGTCAATCGATTAAATATCTGATTTGTTGTATTTTAAAATTAACCAGATCCTTGTAAAAATAGAAATTGCTATTTTGATCAAATTTTAACGTTATGAGATTTTGAATATTATTTCAGTAAAAAGTATGTTTCTGCAGACCTAGCCGTATAACAGATACTGCCAATGAGCGGCTCCAACAACTAGCCAGTACGTGCATCACCGGTCCCATTACAGACCCTATGCTCCTGAAAGTGAGAAGAAACCATGCCATGAAAGACGCCCTAGGCACCATACGGTAAGATCCCTGACATCAGAAACAATGGTGTGAATCCAAATGACCTCAATCCGGAGATGGTAAAAACTCTTGAAAAGGTAAATATTATAATATGTGTTAAAAACCTATGATTCTTGCATATCTGACTGAGAATTCCACAGCCTTCATTCATGCTGGGAAAACCTGTCTGGCACAGGGGGATGGAGGATGACTCGTAAGCAATTAAAACATTCAAATAACATCAGAACATTGTTCTCGACATTAATGTTATGGTGTTTTGTCACTTTCTCTTCATGATGTCATAATACCACGCTTCTAAGATTATGTGTCCATAATAAAAACTATTTAAAATATTCCATTTCAGCTGTAAATCATTCCATTTTACTACTTGTTAAATATTTATGCAAGAAAAAATATCATAAGTTGTAGACTCAGACAAGAATTTCCAGGCCTCGAGTATCTTTTTTGGCGGGAACTCATCAAGCAGTTGTACCGACCAAAACAAATACTTTCGGACTGGAAATTCAGATCCTGAACTACAACCAGTGACAGAAATGTAAAAAATGTAATGAAAAACCCTGAGCAATTTTAAACAGTTTACATACCTCACACACTCTAGCCAAATAGCAAATAATATTTGCATGAGTAATAGCAATATAGCTGAACATAATTTGATAAACAGAGGATAACAATTTGAAGAAGTCAATTCTTGATGAAAATTTATTTGTTTGTGCTGAAAAGAGTTAAATGCAGTCCATCTGAGTCAAGATTTTTGTAAAATAGATCATATAATATTAAATGACGTATAATTTCAGATGCCACATGCCTCATCACACAGAGAGTTACAAGAGCTGTATTTCAGCATGTACGACCAGCGAGAGGCAGCAGGCTTCATCCTCCCGTGTAACTCATTAAAAAAAGACCACACCCCCTCCTGCAGTCCGCCCTTGTGAGCAACATGGTCCTGGATTGCAGAGATGAACTGGAACAGTTCATTGAAGGTAATGAGATATAATTATAATATTGAGTAACAAAGCTCCTCGAAATGGAATAAGATGTTTTTGTAAGCTGGCTAGTCAATAGATGATTGATTTTAATTCAAATTTAACACACATTTGTACAAGTGAATTTCAATTAAAGATAAAAAATAGTGAAATTGGGACTGGTAAAAACCTAAAAGCTTTCATGTATTAATCAAACATTTTTATTAAACTGCCTTTAGTGCCAATATATCAGATGTGTGGTTTATTTATTTATTAAATTGCATAATATTCATTACTGGGTCGGTTTAAAATACATGCTTTTTATGAATCAACTGCATATGTCTAGAGACTATGTGTTATTAAACATGTAACTATGTGATTGACAGCTCTATAAAATGACTGTTAGTAGCATTAAAGACATTTGATATAATCATCCCAGGTCTACGAACTCACAATGTGCTGACATTGGTGAGGGAGGAGAAGCTGTGCTGTCTCTTCAGCAGTTGGAAGCCTCCAGTCACCGCTGCTGATGTCAGAGGTCTGCTTAAATTCAAGTACCGTCAGGATATCAATCGGGAGGCTGACCGTGAAACTGGCCAGCAGTTTGTAAGATTTATTCAGGCGACGAAGGGTGATGGGGCCACTGTCAACGGGATTACCCTGAAGCCACATTATGTCCTCATGTGGATGACGGGATCATCAGAAATCCCGGCATTGGGTTTCCACAAGCTAATTGACATAGAATTTTGGCTGGAGGAGAGGGTTAACACATGTGCACTATGTGTAACTCTCAAGCATCTGACGCCGATGGTTGAGGACCCTGTGTTGTATTTCACTGAGCGTGTAATTAACTCATCAACATTTGGTACTATGTGACATGTCTATATGTTATGGAGACTGTCAACTGTTTGTATTTTTATCTATCCTAAAAAGGAGAGTTCGAAACTGGGTCATGCTGGGTCAAAAACTAGGTCACAAGGTCAAAACAAAGAAAGCCTTGTTAACACTGTAGACGTCACATTTCATGCCCAATCATCGTGTAACTTTGTCAAATTGTGTGTCTAATGATATGTTGGTTAAATTCAAAAATGGTCCCAGTCCCTTGAAAAATATGGCGACCAGGGGGCGGGGCTGTATTCCTAATATGGCTATAGAGAAACCTTGTGAACACACTTGAAGTCACATTTTTTGCCTAATCATCATGAAACTTGGTCAAAACATTAGTTTCATTGATATCTAGGATGAGTTCGAAAATGGTCCAGATCGGTGAAAAAACATGGCCGCCAGGGAGTGGGGCAGTTTTCCTTATATGTCCATAGTAAAACCTTGTTAACACTCAAGAGGCCACATTTATTGTCCAATCTTCATGAAATTTAATCAGAAGATTGGTCTCAATGATATCTTGGACGAGTTCGAAAATGGTTACATTTGCTTGAAAAACATGGCTGCCAAGGGGCGGGGCATTTTTCCAAATATGGCTATATAGGGCTAAAGTAAAACCTTGTGAACACTTTAGAGGCCACATTTATTGTCCAATCTTCATGAAATTTGGTCAGAAGATTGGTCTAAATGATATCTTGGATGAGTTCGAAAATGGTTACGTTTGCTTGAAAAACATGGCTGTAGTAAAATCTTGTTAACACTCTAGAGGCCACATTAATTTTCCTATATTCATGAAACTTGGTCAGAAGATTAGTCCTAATGATATATTGGATGAGTTTAAAAATGGTTTCGGTTGCTTAAAAAACATGGCCATCAGGGGGCAGGGCATTTTTCCTAATATGGCTAAATATCATGCTTTAGTAAAACCTTGTTATCACTCTAGAGGCCACATTTATTGTCCGATCATCATGAAACTTGGTCAGATGATTTGTCCCAATGATATCTTGGATGAGTTGGAAAATGGTTCCGGTTGGTTGAAAAACATGGCCGCCAAGGGGGCGTGGCATTTTTCCTTATATCGCTATAGTAAAACCCTGTTAACACTCTAGAAGCAATATTTATTGTACGATCATCATGAAACTTTGTAAGAAGATTTGTCCCCATGATATTTTAACAAGTTCGAAATTGGTTCCAGTTGCTTCAAAAACATAAACACCAGTGGGCAGGGCATTTTTCCTGATATGGATTTATGAATCTTCATAAAACTCTGTCAGTATATTTGTTTAAATGATATCTCGGATGTGTATGAAACTCTTTCTGGTCTGTTGAAAAACGTGGCTGCCAGGGTGTTCACTAGTCAAGAAAGTTGGTAAGAACATTTTGTTCGAATGACATATTGGGCTGCACAGAACAGGTCAGTGCCTTTTAATCTCAGGTGAGCGACTTTGGGCCTTTCAGGCCCTCTTTTTTAAAATGTACTCAATTGAGTCTAAAAGAGCATTTTCATACCTTCATTACATATTGCATGAAATTTAATTTAATTAACAATAAAGGCGGACTTTATATGTATGTAACCCATCTATTTCACTAGACGTTAAGCACCATTGTCTTACACCGTCACAGCTTGATGGTGTGTCTCTTCTAATTCTCACTGTTTGATGATATCAGATTTTTATGAAAAAGATATCTTCACTTATTCTCAAGACCCTAGCACAGGTATACATTGTTCAGTCAAACTTATATGCTGACAAGTAACAACTGTACATTGCATTGAGTATGTGTCCCAACAGTCACGGTTTTTATCCCAACAGTCACGGCTGTTTAAAGTGCCTCTTTGTCTGCTTTAACATCACCATAAACATGAGTGTGCATGTCATTGTGTTAATTGAACAGCCATTGAGAGAATAAGACTGGTCTTTGACCTTACAGGTTTATAAATTCATCATACTAACTTTAGAAACTTTTTGTCGCAACAGTCACGGCTGATGTACTATACACAGATCACAAACTTTTAATAGGCCCAAAAATTATTACTTTGTGGTCCAAATATTTTTAAACCTCTGTTTTTTTTTAATTTTTATTACATTGTAGTGTAAAATATGCATAAATACACACAAAATAATGGTCTTAATGCAATTAAACATGTCCCAACAGTCACATTTATGTATTTATAAAATCTTATCAATATCTACAATAAACTGTTAAATATTTCAACTGATTTTTTTTTTCCTGCTTTGGTTTTCATCGTGCATAAAAAAATGAAAAATATAGATCTGCTATGTACTTTTGAGTAAAAATACTGAATCATCAAATGGCAATAAATTAAGTAGGAAGTGCAACATAATATTACGTTTTTATACTAAGTATTAGTTTTCAAAAACTAATGTACAAGATTACTGTCCTTTCTTGCCATATAAAACAGTATATATGATGCTGTACAAGAGCAACAATTCCATAGCACTAATTACTGATACTTCATATGTAACTTCTCATTTTTGTCCCATTCAGGTCATCATATCTCAAAAACTACGCAAGATAAGTTGATCAAACTTTGAACATTGATTTCAAAGCCACGGTATTCAATGACAAACATTTTTGTGTTCATAATAGTCCTTGAATCTTCTATAAATAAAACTGACCATGTTCGAGACTCTTTTTACGCTACCTTATGACAATTGTTTTATCAATTATTTTCATAAAAGGATGTTTATTATGCATACATGTATCTATATCCCAACTAACTCATAAAATGGGCAGATAATTATATCCAGTTCTCCTTTATTCATATATTTTGTTATATTTTTTTGTACATTTCTTTTTACATTTTTAACAAATTTTCTGTCAGCCATGGTTATTTTTTTCTTACTGAATGAAAAGATTTCCTTGAAACATAAACTATTTAAAAAATTTGAAGTTTCGGGAAATAGAAACATCTATTTAATTTTCACTTGTAAGAACTTTAATTTTGTACAAAATGTCAAGCTTATTAAGTTATTTTGCTGTAGGCCACAATAGCTGAAACACGACATGAGTATATAAACATCTTTATCTGACATGCATGTACATAGTTTCGTGTTTATCATATCTTGGTCACAACACAGAATTGCAGAACTCCACACATGCCAAGAAACAATCCACACCCTGGTGATCACTTTCAATGTTCACAGTTTGTTCTAGTCTTGTGAAGTCCTGCTCGTTTAGAGGACAGTCTACATTTGACACATTGGTGATCATGTCTTCTCGGGGTGCTACCTCGACCTCAATGTCAATGCCATATTTGTCATGGTCTTGGATGGCCTCCTCCGAAGCATGGAACACCATGTCGTCGATGCCCCTATGACCCTGTCCAGATTGGCGCATCATGCCCTCAATGTAGAGCTGTGTGGGGGTTCTACCTCTTTCACCACTCAACCTGTGCAAGTTCCAGCCCTCACGAAATATGTCTAATGTTGCTGGACACGAGGCACAAACAAGTGATGAAGGCACCACATGTGCACTGGATTTGCCAAATCCAACTGTCCAGACTCCTCAAGATATGTAAACAAGCTGTGAAACACGCTTGTTGCACTGGCAACTGATTCCGCTGATTGTGAACGCTCCTTCCCGTGATGAAAGAACCCCGACGAGGTCCACGATGCGCTATCATAAACGCCCCAACCCTGGTATTCCCCAGTCCATGATCGTTCCGGACTCTTGATGGGACACCATAGCGCTGGGTGCCTGTCATGAAGACTTTTGTCATCGTGGTAGCCTTGTTGTTGGCCGCAGCTTGGAGGAAAACACACATCCGCGAGAGGCCATCGATGCCTCCGTGTATGACAAAACCCCACCTGAAACAAAGGTATAAAAATTGTACATACTTGTATAGATATTACAATGCACATTTACTAAAACAGCAAAGTATTTTGTTTAATTTGGTGTGAGTATATATGGCCTCAATTGGAGGGGGTAACCAGTCAAAACAAATTATTTGGGCACAAATTAATCACAAAATACAAATCTGCTCAATACACCTTGTTATCTTACTGTTGCCCCAATTAAAATTTTTAGTCTAATAAAATTTTGGGCAGAAATTTTAGAAAACTGATACACAGTTTCCACAACATTCTAAAAATAGCTGAAATTAGAAAAAATGGAATTTTGAGCAATGTCATGCATATTATGGGAAAATAAAGCAATATTTAAATGCCCCCCCCCCCCAAATCTACATACAACACCGAAATTGCACAAAATATGTTTTAGATAACATTTAAAATGCACTCTGGCTTCTTGATGTACAAAGTTAACTACTGCAGTACAAAATAGAAAAGCTTAAACAAGACTGTATTTGTAAAATGCTATGCCATAGGAATGAGTGTTTTGGCATAGAATTGTGAGGGTTTACAAGCTTTTCAATCCTTGGACCTTGTGAACTAGTGTTTGGTCCAACATGACCCAAATTCAAACTTTACCAAAAAAATAAAAATAAAAATTGTAACAACCAATTGTGATGAAGATTGAAGCAAACTTGTGGCCTCTTGAGTGTTTAAAATGTTTTTTCCATTATTTGACCAACTGACATAGTTATTGACCCCACATGACTCAGATTTGAACTTGACAATATCATTAAGATAAATATTTTGACAAAAGATAATGAAGATTAAAGCAAAAAAGCGGCAACTGTAATCTTTACAAGGTTTTTTTTATCATTTGACCTAGCAGACTAAGTAATTTTGTACCTTATCAATTTGTGGTTTCCATCTATGTGCCACAATGAGTTTGGACCAGCAACAGTGTATACCCTTTGCCAAATCGAGTGACACCATCGCATGGCTACGGCTGCTTCGTAGACCCAGATCAGACTGTCAGCAACACGTTGTCTTTGAACCCGATGTCTTAGACTCTGAAGTTGTCCCTGAACCATTCGTTGCCCAAGTGGTCTGATTGCCATTTGTTATCTCTCGGACCAGATTGTCAAGTTCCTCGTTGGAGATGCTCGAGTACCTTCCCCTGATGCTTATACAATATGTCCTGAAAATATATAATAGAGAAAATGTGTTTATTTTGAGGGAATATGAAAAATATATATCTCACTGAGAAGGGAAAAATATGTTTTTTCAGGTATGTTTGTGCCTTTGCAGCAATCAAGATGTGGTGTGGCTCCCATTGCAGTGCAATCTGACTGTAGTACTTGATCTTCCCTTCGTCCAGATCTGGAGTTGAGATTGTTTCCATTTTTAACAATCAGATTAACCGAATCGATATAATCATTTAAATACATGTAACATGTTTCATCTTCACTTCTGTTAGATAAGCACTTAAGTCTGAACATTTAAAGTTTTTTCCACGTTAAAAAAACTGGTAGATTCAAATCATTTACACAGGATTCATTAACAAAGGCATTGATTGGCAGAGATGGACTAGTTCAGCGCGTCATCGGATCCTCACAGCGTAGAGGTTTTGAAGATATGATTTAAATCACATTGACTGCCAGGGCCCTCTCTTGCCGCCAGGGGAAGCCACTCACATCCCTCATGAGAGGGAATTTCGCATTGTTTTGGGCGAAAAAGGGGAATTTTAGAAGATCTTTTCACCAACCATTCAACACTTAAATGGCGTTATTATAATGTGATTTACATAAATATACATTTAAACAAAGGTTAGCAGCATGATACCAGCTGGCAACATAGATATTAAAGTTAAAAAAAAATAAAATATAGCTGAAAAAGTACGTTTTTCATGTGGGAAGGCGCCGATATTCGTTAGTAAAAATTGCAAAACGAGGGCCCTGACAACATGGTCGCCTATGTCATTCAAACTGTCAATGATAGGCCCGAAATGTTAACCACACATAGAAATGTCCTGTGGATTAAAAGCACTTTTGGGAATATCTGTTGTTCAATATGAATTTTAGGTTGATTTTAACTTGTTAAAGAAGTACTAAATGAATCATTTTACAAAAATTGAAATCACTATCTACAAATTGCCACTTCAGGTAACAAACCAATACCCATTTGAAATTCAATAATAATGTGTTAAAAGGGCATACCTGTGCCTATTTTAGTAAAGAAAAAATAAACAGTGGCTTTGTTTTTTGGGACACCCTGTATACACACTGTTATTCTATTGAATGGATAACATACCTGAGGCGGCGCTTAATAACCGAATCTGACACATGAAGCAGACTAGCAATAGCTCGTCGTTTGAAGCCCGCTTCAACTAGATACTCCAGCTGCTCTCGACTAATGACGTAAAGTGGTCTGCCTCGCGTTGTAGTCTGTTTTTCGGCGAAGAAACCAATGAGATGCTGCAGCGTTTTGAAAAGATTAAAGCAACAAAGGTTATAACACAAATAAAATTATAGTAAGATCAAGAGCACCAACTCCATAAAAAATGGTCCGCAAGTAATGGGATCGAAAATTATTTAAATGGTCAGGGAAAATACTAACCTCTTTCGATCTTCAGTTGTTGACATAACGAGTCGAGAATCTCACACAGCCGTTCAAAATGGGAAAACGGGTACACATACGAAGTGCATACCGGCTTAACGCTGTCAAAGTGTTAGAATAGATTCACACAAATTTGCATCTGTATATTGCGTCATTAAACTTCTACATAAAAAGTGCACAATGCGAGTTGCTACTTCTCGAAAACCTTCGGCGTCCGCCATATTTTTCAGAAACCGGAAATGGACTAGACCGGTCTCAGCAGTTACTAGATAATATTCATTACATAAAGCGATTTTAGAATAAATACCGTCAAGTAGATACTTATGTTTATTTCTTTTCTGTTTCAAATCTAATTTTTTTTCCTCAATTTTAAAAGAGATTTTGAACATTTCTTATGAATAAATCTGAAGGAAAAGCGATTCAAGAGAGGAGTTTTTTGATTGGCTGCTCAGAAAATTGTACGTCGACGTACAAAATTGTTCGTCGATGTACAATTTGTACGTCGACGTACAAATATATACGTCGAAGTGTATGTATATTTGTACGTCGACGTACAATTTTGTACGACGACGTACAGAGGCGTATCCAGAATTTTTTTAGAGGGGGGCTCAACAGGAGAGGGTGCGGGAGGGGTGTCCCCTTCCGTCGACGAATTTTTTTTTTAATTGGCACCTTGAAATAATGCGATTTCCTGCTATCTAATCAGCATTTTGCATGATAAAAGTGCATGTAAAACAAATAAGAACTTGAGTTCACACATCAAGTGTGACAGACACACGGACAGGCAGACACACATGGGTAAATCCAATGTCTCTCAAACCACTTAAGTGGTGGGAGACATTATCTTTATCCATAACTTTTTTAACAGAGTAAGATGGGTGGACCTCCTATTTAACCATGCTGGATATCCTACTAGGTCAACTAAGGTACAACATTAAAATGTTTATGTCCATGTCCCTATGAATGGAAAGCAGGCACACAGCGGATAACCTGTTCTGACCCATTGATGATATTAGTTATGTCTTAACAAGTTCTTGGGCACTGATACTCCTTTCACACTCGCATGATGTAACAGGGAATACACATGATATGGACAAAACAGTGTAAATGGTGGGGTACAGCTGGGAATAACAATGTGCAACAGAGCCCTGAAGGGTGGTTAGGTGGGTTGGGTACACCTTTCCACCTAGCCTGCCATATAAAGTGCAACTCAGCAGGGAGAGACTGAGGGGAAGGGAGATCATCAATGAACCATTCAAGGTCACTAGCACTGACAGGAGAGGCGCACATTTGTTCAGGTATAAACTTCAATCACATGGTTGCCTTAGTCTGCAAATCACTGAATCGGGTGTCCATTTCGTTCACAAAAGTGTTAACAAAGGGAGTCGTTAGGTTTCTGTGTAGTTTAATTCGGGTGTTGCTGCCTCGATGTTGTAACGCTTTAAGAAAATGATTTAGTTTCATATAGCAAAGTAATTCTTCATTTTTGAGTCTTTTTTAATTTTAAAAAGTATGGATGTACATCAAAGCAGTTAGCCCGATTTGTAAAAAAATAAAATAGAACAAAATAATTGCCATTCATTAAGTGTGCAGTTGAATTTCACTGGCAATAACTTTGTTGTGCCGGTGCCCGGTCTACAAAATGCGCACATACCTCGTGATTGGGAACCAGCGACAAATCGGAATAGTGCATGCTGGGCAGCACGAGTTTGTACGGTCTCTTGTGCACGGGTTATTTGATGCGAGTGGACGTATTTTCCCAAGCTGAGTATTGCTTGGAGTAATTGTGAGCCTGAGTGAGTAATTGTGAGCCTGAGTATAGATTATATTGTATTATATTGTATTATATTGTATTTTATGTGTGTTCAACACGTATTTACCTGGAAGGCCATTCCCAGAAGATATAAGTGAGACTGTGACTGTGTATGTGAGTCTGTGAGTTGCCTGTGATTGTGTAAATGACAGGCATTTCCCTGGAAGTGTATTCCCAGAAGTATATGTGTATGTAAGCCGGTGACTGTGTGTGTAAGTACGTATTTGCCTGGAGGTGTATTCCCAGAAGTACATGTATAGTGCCATTT
Source organism: Dreissena polymorpha (assembly GCF_020536995.1). Lineage (NCBI taxonomy): Eukaryota > Metazoa > Mollusca > Bivalvia > Myida > Dreissenidae > Dreissena > Dreissena polymorpha. Next base: position 22,424,101 of record NC_068369.1, on the reverse strand, counting down.
TGTGACGTGCAACCGACGAGTATAGCCGACGAGTTCCCTCGAAGATGACGAGGACGTTTGGTGCATCCTGACGAGCATTCCAGTCGATGCCAACGTGAGTATTGTATTTAGTGCCGTTGCAAGTAATTGCTGTAGTTGTTGTAAAAGAACCCCAAAGAGCTAACCGTAAAAACACTACAATGGCGCCCAACGGGGGACTCAGTGAAAATTGTGTTTAACGGTTAGGCTAGTTGCAAAATCAATCGGCATCGCATAATTTATTTTCAATCGACGGATCAAATTTAATTTAAAGTTTATAGAAACTGTTCGTTTCATAAAACGTGATTTCTGTTTTTAACTTGTTGAACTCAGTGTTCGTCTATTTTAAGAAGTGTGTAACAAACAGACGGCATTGTAGTTTTTTTCCACTGTTGGCATTCGCCGGCCATGTTATCAGTTGGTGAAATATTTCTTAAAAAACGTGATTTTCCAATGCTGTTTGTTACAGTTTAATTGCTTGTGTAATCCACGGATGGCCACGTGTTTTTTTTTTTATTTGGCAATTTTCCCGTGATTAGTTGGCGCGTATTCTGTGCGCAGCAGTTCATGAAAAACGTGTTTGGTTGACTGTTGTATATAGCAGTGTAACTAACTAAAGTCCGAGGAAATAGAAGTTTACACGCACGAGTTTTGTCCTTGGCAATTCTTTTTATAGCAGTGTTATTGCGAATGTAAACTGGGTCCCGGGAAATTAGTGCTTAACGTCAAGTTAAAGCGACGTGTTTCTTACTTTCAGTTTTTATTGATTATTGATAGCAACAACAGTGATAGCGATTTTGTTAATTGGTTGTTGTTGGGCAATTAAATTTTAATTGTCTACCAGTAGATACAAAAGTTTTTATTTCAGAATTTCTCAGCCCATTTATTTTAGGTTGTTTATTAATTTAACTTTTTTATATTTACTTGTAAAGTTCTAAATTAACAATGGATATGGGAAGTGGATATACCCCACCATTTTTACTGGTAGCCCCCAGAAAAATTCGAGTGAACTACGACACTCCCACTAGATTATGCAATATTCTGGGTGTGGGCAGACAACTGGCACAGGCCATTGTTTTGATACGGGAAAATACGGGAAATTTGTTACCACATACTTTAGAGGCAATTATAGGGCGGCCGTTGACCTTTGGTGACATGACCATGTTGGATTTTAGTACTAACCCCGCATTATTTAGAGAAGCCCTGGGGTATGGGGATGGGGCGGAACATGTTGGGGAGGGTGGAATGGGGCGGTCAATCGCAAATAGGCCCATGGACCCACACGAAAGGTGGATAGATATGTCTGTGCTCGAGAAGGAGTCGGTAAGTCAGGATCACGAGAGGGCCCAACTAGAAGCCCAAATTTCGGCTCTTGAGGCGGACGTAGCTCAATGGGACGATTTTCTTCCCCAGATTGCAAAGCCTTTGTTCCCAAAGCGTCCGTTGTTACAGCCGGACCATATGATGATAAGCATACCGAAACCGTTTAATGTCGCATCAAGCGTCCCCGCCTCGCCCCCTTTGTTAGGTTTGCCCCAGAGTAGGGACAATGGGCCTACGGGATCCCATCGTGCCTCAAAGGGCCCTCTTGCCCCGAATGGTCTACCTGTCCCAATTCCATCTATCATCACTGTTCCCTAACCCAGCAATGCACCGGTTTTCAATAATTTGCCCGGACCAAGCAACCCTCCTGGCCCAAGTATTCCCCCGACACAGAAAGATCGGGATGTTCTGACAAAATTGCCTAAGAGCCTGCTATATGATGGGCAGAGCAATTGGTTTGTTTTTCAATGCAAGTTTGAGCGCTACGCAAAGGTGCAAGATTGGTCTGACGCAGAATGCGCCGATTGCCTTGGTTGGTGTTTGACAGGAAAGGCGGTCGATTTCTATGCGTTGCTTACCGAAGGGAGAGGGACGGTACCTTACGCAGAGCTAATGCAGCGACTGCAGGAGCGTTTTGGCGCCAGGGAGCTTACCGCCACCGCGCAGGGCCGTTTCCACGTTGCCCATCAGGAAGTAGGCGAGTCCCTAGACAATTGGTCAGATCGGGCGCTGAAGCTGGCAACAGCGGCGTTTCGTGATCTGCCCTATGCATACGCCGCTGAACAGGCAGTGACGAAGTTTTGTCACGGTTTGATTGACGAGGAGGCCGGCAAGCATGTTAGTCTGCAGTTACCAACATCTATGGGAGATGCGATGAACATGCTGAAGATATATTTCCATGTTCAGTCGGCTTGCGCCGCGGCTCCAAGGTATACCCAGGAGACTGAGCAAGAAGAGTCAATGTGGGTTCACGAGGTGAAGAAAGCACCCACTGCGGATGAGGTCAGTGTGTCGGCGGTCGACAAATTGACCCAGGTGGTCGAGAAGTTGCTTGATGCTGTGGAGAGATTGTCAAACTCTTTTGGAAGTTCGGCCGTTGATCCCTTTGTCCGACAACCGGGTAAGCCGTTTCGAAATAAAAAAGGCTATGCCGAATACCCTGTGGAGTGCCCCTACCCAGGGAAGGTCCGGAACCGGTGGTACAACGACCAACGCCAGGTTATGTATCCTGCGGGAGCGGGTGGCGGAGGTTTACGTGGGCATCGGAACCAAAATTCAAAAGTTCGCCCTGAGGGATCGTATCGCGGCAGATATGGTTCCAACTGGGGACATTTCCATGCCATGTCCTTGCCCAACCATAAGGAGAAGGAGCCCGTTGTGGTAGCTGCGACGACTAAGCAGTTGGGCCAACCGGAAGTGGATCATGTAAACCAGCTAGGTCCGGTTTCCCAGTCCTGCATGAAGGTGCAGCATGCCAAGGACGTGCACGATGCAGTTTCCTTGGTGCTGCCAACAGTGCCAGATGTCGTCAGTGATCCAAGGATGGTCATTGGCGAGAGCACTGAAGGAGACCATGGAGATCCTGTGTGCGATGATGAATTTCGCGTGCAGCGCGTTGCGGTTCAGTCTGCGGAGGCGGCTAAAAGCATGGCGACCGACAGGGCCGACCAGGTGGGGGCCAAAATAGCCCAACGAAAAGCTGCTGAAACTACTCCGGCCACCGGAAGGTCAGTACCTGTCAGACGGGCGACAGAAGTTGCCGCGTGTGACCGCCGTAAGGGCGGCGCATGCGGATGCCGAGTTACCCCAGATGACAGCTGGGAAGGTGGTGTTCGAAGACTTGTTAGGCGTGGTTCCAAAGGGTGGCGACCCTCTAGTTCTCGCCGCTGGGAGCGGTCCCAGCGGTGGAAATTAGGTTGGCGACCACCAGAGCGTCTAACTTCCAAAATCTGTACCGCCTAAAATTGTAAATGGCGAGGTTAATTGTTAGTAAAACTAGGAAAACAATGCAAAATACAAAAGACCCCCAATTAAAAAAATTACAGTAAAGTTGCAGTGACATTCTATTTGCGGTGTTGATAACGTATTACGGTGTACGCGGAGTATCTCTAGTAGTAACACTAAAAGCAGCAGCAGTAGTAGTAGTAGTAGTAGTAGTAGTAGTAGTAGTAGTAGTAGTAGTAGTAGTAGTAGTAGTAGTAGTAGTAGTAGTGGTAGTAGTAGTAGAAGTAGTAGTAGCAGAAGTAGTAGTAGTAGTAGTAGTAGTAGTAGTAGTAGTAGTAGTAGTAGTAAAAGCTGTTGTTATGAATATTACATGAAGTACGCGGTGTATAAAAGTAATAGTTCTCTTAAACATTTTGATTAGTTTGATTAGAATGTTTTGAATATATATATATGTCCTATTGTCTCAGTTTAAGCCCAGTCTTTTATTGCAATATTGTTGGAACTATAAAATTGAAATTAATCTGAGCAGTGCTCTGCGAAATGGGGGTTTAATGAATAGGCATATAGTGTCGTCCCAAATTATCTTGTGCCGTCCGCGCTTAACTTCCTGTAATTTTTGTATTACCGCGCTAAGAAGTGCTTTGCACAGTCACGGATGTGTTTGATTATTTCCCGTGAAGTCTGTTGTTTGTTTTTTTTAACTTATGGTCGGGTGTGACATTGTCGGACATTGTCGGACGACCGCTGTCACACCGCACCATCGGATGTGGTAACAACGCAGATGGTGAATAGGAACCCGGTTTCCCCTGCAATATCCCAGTCTTGGCACCTCCGTCACCTTTTTTCCTTCCATGTTAAGATTTGTGAGTCGATCTAACTTCAATCACTTCGTCATTGCTGTATCATGTTATTTATTTCCGTAATTTTTCTATAAATGAATTTCTTTTCTACCAACCATATGCCGAGCAATGTCGTAGAATTTTGTCGCATGAGTTTGTTTTTCATAGGTGACAGTGCTTGACGCCCACTGTCACACTCAATACTGTTGGCCGGAAGTGGTATTTCCCGGAGTTGTTCTTTTAAACAATATTTGCACGTCTTTTTAAATTTGTGTGTGACCGTGCTTGACGGCAACTGTCTCGTAGCGTCATTTTAATTTTTTGATTTGCCGGAGTTGTTTCCCGGTGCATGTACACTTTTATTTTGTTTTTATTTTTGTAAAGTACATTATTTCTCAGTGTGATCTCCACATTCTAATACATAAGTGACTGTACTTGTTGGACGAAAGCCAACAAGAATGTTTTTTCTTGATTAAGCAATTGTCGGACGATAGCCGACAATAATGTTTTTTTTAATTAACTAATGTGATGGAAATTTTCTTATGCATGAAACATATTGGTCACTAACCGCTAGAATGCAGCGGTCTGTATGTACCCCGCTGCGCTGGCACTCCTGTGCCTGCGGGAGGGGGATCATGGTCCCATTTGAGTCTTTGTCTCTTCTGCCTTGGGTGCGACCATAGGGCGGCGGCCCAAGAGGACAAAAGTGGGAGGAATGTAGTGGGTACAATAGTTTTATTTTAATTGTCTTTTCCTCCATATACATGTAATGTCAATGATTATGTTGCAAAATACGTTCTCTGTATAAAATTAAAAGCAATTATATGTATTATTTGGACAAAAATAAGATTATTTTTATTCTTATATTTTTAACCTTTTTGTCACTGAGATATTATTTAAACGCATTTGTAGTGCCTTAGAAGGTTACGTTTCTTGTGATTTTTATTTTAATATAACCAAGCGGATTTTTATTGTATATTATGCAGTCACATGCAGAGGGCGTAGGCCTTCTCATTTGGGCTGCGAGGGGATGTATTTGTATGATATTTTATGATTTTATTGGATAAGTTATTTTATTTCTTAAAATTTGTGAAAATAGGTTGGAAGGTGGGTACACTTGTCCAATTATTGTGCAGACAAGAAAAGGAGCAAGAGTTACCGGACCTTATTGTGAACTTTTATTTTTAACTCTTTATTAACAAAGATTATGGCTCATATGCGTTCATATTTGTGCGAAGGTGCTAAACACAAATGATCATTTAATGGAGATGCATTAACTTTAGTTGTGGTCTATGGCAGGCGTTGCGCCAAGAGAGAGGCCGGCATGCAGACCTAACTTTGAGGTGTTAGGTCAAGGTGCTTACGCAAGGGGCACTATTACTTCATCGGTTGCGCCGGTATGATTCCTTCGCTGTGTGGCGTCGTCCCAAAAGGAGAAAAGTGGGAGGAGTGTTGTGCCGGTGCCCGGTCTACAAAATGCGCACATACCTCGTGATTGGGAACCAGCGACAAATCGGAATAGTGCATGCTGGGCAGCACGAGTTTGTACGGTCTCTTGTGCACGGGTTATTTGATGCGAGTGGACGTATTTTCCCAAGCTGAGTATTGCTTGGAGTAATTGTGAGCCTGAGTGAGTAATTGTGAGCCTGAGTATAGATTATATTGTATTATATTGTATTATATTGTATTTTATGTGTGTTCAACACGTATTTACCTGGAAGGCCATTCCCAGAAGATATAAGTGAGACTGTGACTGTGTATGTGAGTCTGTGAGTTGCCTGTGATTGTGTAAATGACAGGCATTTCCCTGGAAGTGTATTCCCAGAAGTATATGTGTATGTAAGCCGGTGACTGTGTGTGTAAGTACGTATTTGCCTGGAGGTGTATTCCCAGAAGTACATGTATAGTGCCATTTTGTGACGTGCAACCGACGAGTATAGCCGACGAGTTCCCTCGAAGATGACGAGGACGTTTGGTGCATCCTGACGAGCATTCCAGTCGATGCCAACGTGAGTATTGTATTTAGTGCCGTTGCAAGTAATTGCTGTAGTTGTTGTAAAAGAACCCCAAAGAGCTAACCGTAAAAACACTACAACTTGTTACTCAAAAGGATTATCACTCTAAAGAGCTAATACCAATTAAATTCATCAAAGATATTACCGAAAAAATAATTATGATTGTCCATTGCGTTCGTCTAAACTCTTTAATTGCTACAAATTGAAATATTGTTTTTCACAAGTCTCATGCGGCAGCCATTTGTAAACATTTATCTATAGCTTAAATGTATGGATGAATTTCATTAGTTGAATGTATCTTCTTCAGCCAATCAAATAGCGCAGTTTATTACTTACAGTCAATGAAGCGTTTAGCTGACGAAGGTTAGATCGTCTGTACACATGCCTGGGGGCAAATCACACAAATCGACAGCTGTTTATGGCTTAATTAGGGACATATGACAGGAAGTACACAAGTGGATTGAAACTGTAAGGGGCTCATTTTTATTAAAAATCGTGTCTAGCCAGCCAGCTGGGGGGGGGGGGGCTTTAGCCCCCTAGCCCCCCACCTAAATACGCCCCTGAGTCGTACATATTGTTCGTCGACGTACATTTCTCTTTCACCTAGTAGGTCTTGTTGACTTTCGACCCAAATCGTACGCCATAGTTTTTCTCCTAAGCTAGCTAACAACGGTTAATTGAGCTCGATAGGTCATTGCCGGCTCGGGTTCTACTTTCATGTACCCCGTGTACCGTTAAGTATACTTACATGTACCCTGGGTACGGTAAATATACTTAAACGTACCCGGTCGATATAAGACTGTACCCGAGTTGTATTCCCGCCAAAATCCGATGTAAATCGCGCAACCAATTACCGTAAAATGTCACTGCATACCAAATTTGGTAGCCCTAGGCCCAATGGTTATGTACAAGATTTGTAAAGTTTTCACAAAATAGACCCTATATAAACATTTGTTCAATTTTGTGACCCCGGGGCAGTGTCAAATTTGACCCCAGGGGCATAATTTGAACAAATTTGGTAGAGGACTATTAGATGTCTCTACATACCAAATTTGATAGCCCTAGGCCCAATGGTTACCGACGAGGATATTTTGAAAGATTTCACAAAATAGTCCTTAAATTAGCAATGTTCAATTTTGTGACCCCCGGGGCAGGGTCAAATTTGACCCAAGAGGCATAATTTGAACAAATTTGGTAGAGGACTATAAGATGTCTCTACATACCAAAGTTGAAAGCCCTAGGCCCAATGGTTATGGAAGAGAAGATTTTGAAAGTTTTCACAAAATAGGCCTTAAATAAGCAATTTTCAATTTTGTGACCCCCGGGGCAGGGTCAAATTTGACCCAGGGGCATAATTTGAACAAATTTGGCCAGTGGAGCTAAAAACTGATTCTTTGTTTAGCGTGCAAAGGGGATGGAGGAATATTTGATGGTGCCTTTTTAAAAAATTGTTTCATTGTTTGGAAAATCGAGTTTAAAAATGTAGACACAATGCCTAATATGTGGCAAATTCCAACAATGTCTGTGGTTTTTCATGTAAAAACAAGAGATGTGTTTGTCCGAAACATAATGCCCCCTATTGCGCAGCTTTGAAGCCATATATTTGAACTTTAAGGATGACCTTGACCTTTCAGTACTCAAAATGTGCAGCTCCATGAGATACACATGTATGCCAAATATCAAGTTGCTATCTTCAATATTGCAAAAGTTATAGGAAATGTTTAAGTTTTCGGACGGACAGTTAGCACATATAAGTTGGTTTTACAAATTCACTGAGTGTAAACATTGGGCACTTATATAGCTCAAAGTGACCGGGAAACAAATTCTTGTGTTCTGATTTACATACACATGTACATGTATTTACACTTGCAAAATTCAAAGTTAAGAATGGTAATTGTTCTCTTATTGCCAACAACTGCATAAATCTTAACATTGTAAACTGGTTGTTTTGTCTTTATTACTACTTTTGTACATTCTTTTGTATTGCCCTCTTTATATTAACTTTCAACATATGTATTATATCCAGTAATTGTAGATATCAGATGTTTTGTGATGTAAATGTGTAGGGTTCTTGTTACTTGTCACACCCATTTCCATTTCATAATGCCTTAACACTGATATAGGATATTAGTGATTTTTGATTATTGTATTTATGTAAACTTATTCTTTATGCTGATGAAAGTGCCATCCTTTATTTTCACAAAGATCTTAGTATCATCAGTAGTGTTTTTTGTAAAGATCTTGAAAATTGTATTAAAAGGTAAGTGGATAACAAACTGTCTTTACACCTTGGAAAAACTGAATGTATAGTGTATGGTTCCAAAAGGAAATTATCTAAACTTCATAATTTTAATGTAAAATGTGATGATCACACTATTGTTTCTCAATCATCTGCTGAAAACCTTGGTTCAATATTCGACACTGATCTTTCTGCTACATCTATTGTTAATAATATTATTAAAAAGGTGAACTCAAGATTAAGATTTTTCAGGGGCGTAGCAAGCATTTTTTGAGCTGTAGGCCCGAATATGTTACATAAAAACGGGGTGTGTGTGCGGGGGTCCTCCCCCGGAAATTGTTTAAATCCTATAACGCCTGTGGTGAGATTTCAAGCATATCTAGACAAATAATAAGGTAAGAAAATATAAGACTTTGGCCTGTATTTCTTTGATATTTTACTGTTTAATCTCAATGTCAGAGAACTAAATTTTACTGTATTATCTTTATACCAGAGAACTTAATTTTAAAACAGAGAAACATTTAAAATTGTAACACTCACTCATTCACAAGTCAAACCATGGAAATTCTTTCCAATAATGCTGTCTGCATGTCTATATAGAAAGAAGTAGAGTTGATAATTGGAAGATATATCCTTTGAACAAGACCAGAACCCATTGCCTGAGGATCATGTCAATATGAAATGCAGATTTCTTACACCTCACCACCTTCAGGGTCAACATTTTTATGCGTTTTTCGAAGTTAAAGCAATTTTAATTTTTTCGTGTTTTAAAGAAAATTGTACCCCCGGGCCTGCTGTGCCTAATAGCAGCTACGCCCCTGTTCTTGTATAGGCAAAACCACTGTTTTAATATGGAATTAAGAAAATTGTTATGTAACTCATTGGTTCAATGCAATTTTGACTATGCTAGCTCTTCATAGTACAATGGTATAAGTAAACAGTTAAAAACAAGATGACAAGTTGTACAGAATAAAGTTGTTAAATTTATTCATGGATATGACTCTAGAACATCTTTGAAAGTTAAAGATTTTAGTAGTATTGGTTGGTTAAATGTTCAAAACAGAGTTAAGCAATTTACACTTAACCATGTTTATAAAATTGTTAACAAGAAATGTCCTTCTAACATGACCTTTTTTGTATAATAATTTGTATTTAGTGTCTGATATTCGTAGTGATAACAGTAGACATAGTAAAGATTACTTTTATTTACCTCAATGTCCTCAAGTGAATGGTTTTACCAGCACTACTTTTTATAATAAACGATCAAAGACTGGAAATATTTACCTGCTGATGTAAAACTCGTCATAAAAGAATAAATATGAATTTGAAAACAAAGTGAAAACTTCTCTCACAGACAATTTGATTGAAATTGAAAGAAGATGCTGATTTTATTTGTTACTAGTAGTCTTATTGTTTAAATGAATGTTTTATGTGATTGGTTTGTTATATATATAACCGTTATGTATATATATATATATATATATATATATATATATATATATATATATATATATATATATATATATATATATATATATATATATATATATATATGTATATATATATATAGTTTTTTTGGCTTTAATGTCAATATTGTTTTTTAGTGAATACTTCTTCTCATATAGACAAAAAATGAATTTTGTTAGACATTATAACAGTAATATAAAATACATTTACTGACAAGAATTGTATAATGTGCATTCATGAGAACATAAAAACACTCTTCAATATGAAGAATATCATAGATATCTATCAAATGAAAGTCGGCTGTTTAATGCTTTTTTATATCATAGTTTAAAACAATTAACAGGTGAACAACAAATTGATTTTCAATAGAAATGTAATTTGAGTTTATAAAATATATTATTATTATTATGTACACATGTATTTCAATATATAAATTGAGGCTATAATTTTTATAACATAAAAATAACATCTTTACAGTATCATGTTTATTTGATTGTAAAGGATTACAAAAAGTACCTGCAATTCACTTGAAAGAAATAGCATAGTGAAAAAGAACCATAATAAATCAGTAAAATGACTCCCCCAATAATATACTGGTATGCAAAACTGGATAGTCTCATTAGCAATACTGGCTAGCTAAGCTTACAGGAAATTATGATTATTATGATAGGACTTGACATGCATGGGTTTGTTGATGTAAATTATGCATTTGGAATTTTTTTAATACTTCCGTCAATATGTTAAGCCTTTGGTTAATGACTTAATAGAAATTAAGGTAAGCCAAATGGCTGCAGAGTGCCGAATTCCATTTTATGCCCAGCCCCTTTTAAATATGTTGCTCCCCTTATATTAATGCCTCACCCCTTTAAATGACATTTTTCCCTTTTTTGTCCCTATTTCAGTTGTTTTCAAAAATACAGAAACATCAAACAGTTTTTGTTGGGCTATTTATGATTTTATATTTGATGATGCAATATGATGCAATCAATGATATTAAAATCAAATCAATTTTAATAAATAATATACCACATAGCTGAATGGATGACTGAGTAAAGGTTTTTATTTTCAGTAAAACACTATTAAAGATATAAAATAAATAAAAAGTCACTACTAACATCTTTAAAATTAATCATTATAAAAGGTGTAATATTAAAAAAGAGCATGAATTTGCGAACAACATTATTCAGTAGAAGTACCACATAAAATTTAATGCATTCACCAGTGTGTCTTAATTTGTAGACACCTATAATTTGAGATTATTGTTTGCATATATAAATTAGTGGAAAAAATTATAAAATTATTTGTGAGTTTCCAATGTTATTACTGCACATTCTACTATGACTTCCCACATTTACACTTAATGAAAACATTCAACATTTGACTTCCTACATGTACTGTACCATTGCCAAATTGAACTATTAAAATACAATTAGTAACCCTTTTGTAGATTTAATAGATAACTCTTAAAATAGATAAAATATCCTTGAATAAGTCTGAATAAAATAAATAACAGTTCAGCTAAAAAAATAAACCTATTCCGCTCCTTTTTAAAAAGCAAAATTTACACAATTTGCACCAATGTGTACAAGTATGGCAAATAACAATTCACACTACCCATATAGATACAGATCTAAATCTCAGTACAAAAATTGGCACTAAAGTAAAAACAACATTTATTTTGCAAGTCTACATAACAATTTTGTAATTATAAAATAATAAACATAAAAAATCATAACAACAAGATGTGTTTGTGAAACACAATGTCCCCCTATATGATGTTTGACATTGTAGGATGACCTTGACCTTGTGAAGGATGACCTTGACCTTGACCTTTCACCACTCAAAATGTGCATCTCCATGAGATACACATGCAGGCCAAATATCAAGTTGCTATCTTCAATATTGCAAAAGTATTCATAAAATAAGCAATTTGGGCCACATATATTTGACCTCTGACCTTGAAGGATGACCTTGACCTTTCACCACTCAAAATGAGCAGCTCCATGAGATGCACATGCATGCCAAATATCAAGTTGCTATCTTCAATATTGCAAAAGTATTCATAAAATGAGCGATTTTGGTCACATATAATTGACCTCTGACCTTGAAGGATGACCTTGACCTTTCACCACTCCAAATGTGCAGCTCCATGAGATACACATGCATGCCAAATATCAAGTTGCTATCTTCAATATTGCAAAAGTATTCATAAAATGAGCGATTTTGGCCACATATATTTGACCTCTGACCTTGAAGGATGACCTTGACCTTTCACCACTCAAAATGTGCAGCTTTATGAGATACACATGCATGCCAAATATGAAGTTGCTATCTTCAATGTAGCAAAAGTTATTGCAAAATGTTAAAGTTGGCGCAAACAGACAGACAGACCAACAGACAGACAGGGCAAAAACAATATGTCCCCCACTACTATAGTGGGGGACATAATAAATAACATCACAAAAGCTTATACCTAGCACCAACAACAAACGATAATCATATGAGCAGCATCATGCAAAAATGGGTAGCGTGCCACTGTGGCCAGTGTACCTCCAGGCCAGTCAACACACCCATGCAGTGATGTCAGATGTTACTCTGTCCATAAAGGAGACCATGAAACCTTTTCCTTACTATACGGCAAACAGCAGAGCTCCTTACCTGCAGGTTGCGCAAACGGGCATGGTGATTTGGAGTTACGCTAGCCAAATGTGGAATAAGACCCTTTTTACCATGAGCTGACTCATTTGTTCTGTAATGTTTCATAATTATTTTATTTATAAGTACTAACATTTGCATATTTAAAACTAAACTTGAACAAATGTACATCGAGACTATTCTCTAAAATAAATGCAATTTTATTGTAACAAAAATACTATAATACAAAATCTATTTTAAAATAACAAGAGATATGTTTGTCAGAAACACAATGCCCCCTTATGCGCTGCTTTGATTTTTTTTACCTTTGACCTTGAAGGATGACCTTGATCATTCACCTCTCAAAATAGGCAGCTCCATGAGATACACATGTATGCCAAATATCTAGTTGCTATGTTCAATATTTCAAAAGTTATCGCAAAACTTTAACCAAGGTAAACGTTTTGGGACAGAATGACAGACAGGCCAAAAACAATATACCCCGATCATTTGATAAGGCATAAAAAAGTAAGTAAAAGGGCTTGTCGTACTTAAATATGCTCATAAGCAATTTGTATTTCTTATGAGATTTTTTTTAATGAATGCTTAAAACAATTTATTTAAAAAAAAAGGAATATTTCTAATGGAAATACAAACAAATGCTACTTAAACATAACATGGTCTAACATGGGGAAAAATCAAAACCAACTTTAATAATAATTCTCTTAAAAAACAAACAGTGTTTTTCCAACAGACTATACAAATAAAACTTTTATTGTGTAAATAATTATTTTCTCAATATCAAAAAGTGAAACATTGTTATTAATGTTCTGTTCACAAAGCTCTGAAACACACTGTTTGCAATGCCTAATTATAGGAAATATTTTCACAATTTTCCTTTATTTGTACAATTTTTAATCTCCAACATACAACATGTCAGCGAGAACAAGTACTAACACGTGGTATCAAAGAGATTACGTATTAGAGATGTTAAGGACTAATCAATGTATAATAATCTTACTTGTATTTACTTAAACATACAAAATATCACAGTAAAATAACAGAAGGCACACTATTTGTGTATAATTTCATATTTATCAAGAAATGTTTAATTATTTACAACTATAACAAAAAGTACAGGATTACACCATAAGGATGTTTAACCACATTTTTAGAACACATTTGTTCTTGGTTTATTGGAGAACAAAACTTGTAATAAATTAACAAGTACCAAAGCAGTCATATAAAAATAACAAATTAAAATAATAGGTACATGTATATTTCAATTTACACATTGGAATCTTGTAAACACTCCAAAAACAGCAAAAACAGGTATCAACTCTCCCTTATAATACATTCATAGGAAAGACACCACATATTTTGGCCAGGCCAATCAGCCTACTTTGCATAAATGCTGATATGACATTTTTTGGCCATCAAATATTGTATTGCATACTCTAGTAATACACATATATATGTATTTGGTTCTGTCTTTTGAGTCCTCTCACATTGACCTCGTTAAGATGCAGAAGGGCTTAAAGAATTGAAGCACACACTATGACCAATTAATAGTATTTAGATAATTGATTCCAAACTAGTTCTCATGTTTTCTTGCGTACCCTATGATACCGTTAATTTCATCAGATTTTATTTACAGAAGAGGCACAGTGCAAACCTATGCATTGATCGTACTTGTATAAAATCTATCCCTATGGGCTGCAAAGGTTCAGTAAGTGTAATTTATGAAATTCAAAATCCCAACACAGGGTCCAGTAGCTGTAAATTGAGTGGAATGTATAAAATTCGAATCACATCAAAGAATGTATTAGTTACAGTAAAAGGAATGTAGAACACTGTCACATTGAAGATGCTTGTCATGAGAGAGCCCATATAGAAAGTGAAAGAGAACGTTCAGAAGTAGGCATCAAGATGTTTTGCGGCCAACTTCAGGAAGTACAGATGCATGCCGTGCATGGAGATCTTGCTGGACACGGTCAGCCAGGAGGCTAGTTCTACACTTTCACCTGCCTGAAATACAAGCACAAGAATATAACTCAGTTACGCAGTGGGAAAACAAGGCTAGAGCATGTGCGTACAGTGTTGTCCCAAATAAGCCTGTGCAGTCCTCAGTGGCTAATTAGAGATGAATCTTTCAGCTTTAATGTATTTTTCGTTTACAAAAGTTCATTCTTAGCTAAAGTCCAGTTTAGGCAGAAACTGTTGTCCCGTTGTGGACTGCACATGCAAATCTGGGACCATACTTTACGCCTCTGGATTAAACCCAGACATAAGCGAATATTGAATGCTAAAATCTAACATTGGGTACCGAAACACTGATAAATTATTATCAAAATGATGGGAAAATACATTTCTATACTACCATATGGTTACATAGCAAATTAGCTTCAACATTTCCTTCTCAGAAATCCACAAAACAGAGAGGATAAATTTGTTTAAGTTAATTAAAATAGCAAATATTTGCCAGTGCCAAACAAGTATAACTCAAGCCCTGATCCTCCAAGGCATGTAAAATTACTTAGTAAAAACTAAAATGTATGCCCTGTTGATCTTAAAATAAGACTTTGACTGTTCACTACATAGCATGGGATTTGTTAGCCCAAAATTGTTTGGTCGTAGTGAATAATGACCAAAAGAAAAATTATACTCCAACTCATGCAAAGGTAAAAGAGCATAAACAAACATTGATGAAGTTTGACCTTCAGATGTGACCTTGACCTATCACAGCGGAGCATGGCAGTTGTATGACACAGATCATCATTCTGGTCGTTATGAATAACAATCTGAAGTTATATTAAAAGCCTCCTAGGCATGTTAAAATTAAAAAGGTGAAACAAACATTTTGACCATGAATTGTGACTTTGACCTTTGACATTGACCTTTGACATGGGTGTTGCATGCAAAACTTGCTCTAATCATGTGATATAATAATCCAAAGTTTTTTCAAAATCCTTCCAGGCATGTATAAGAAAGAGAGCAGAAACAAAAAATGTATGTAACCTAAAATCGTGACCTTCAACCTGAACTGAGGACCATGGAAGTTCTTTGAAAGACATTGTCAGGTTATGACAGATTATCACCTGGAGGTATATTTGAATTTTTCAAGGAAAGTGCAAGATACTAAAGGGACATAAAATCCAGACTTATTACCAACACACTCACAGCCTACCAGATATACTCCCACCCACTCATGGCTGGCCGGTACAACTACATGTACCATCTTTAAAGGAATACAACAAGAGCTGTCACCATAGGATGACTTATGCCCCCTTTAAACGCTTGATAGAAGTTATGAGCTTTTTTCAAAACCTAAATGCAGATTTCGAAACCTAAACGCGGACCCTAACTTCAAGGTCAAGGTCACAGGGGTCAAAATTTTTGTGCGTATGGAAAGGCCTTGTCCATATACACATGCATACCAAATATGAAGGTTATATCTCAAGGGACATAGAAGTTATAAGCATTTTTCAAACCTAAACGCAGATTTCGAAACCTAAACGCGGACCCTAACTTCAAGGTCAAGGTCACAAGGGTCAAAATTTGTGTGCGTACAGAAAGGCCTTGTCCATATACACATGCATACCAAATATGAAGGTTATATCTCAAGGAACATAGAAGTTATGAGCATTTTTTGAAACCAAAACGCAGATTTCGAAACCTTAACGCGGACGCTAACTTCAAGGTCAAGGTCACAGGGGTCAAATTTTTTGTGTGTGTATGGAAAGGCCTTGTCCATATACACATGCATACCAAATATGAAGGTTATATCTAAAGGGATATAGAAGTAATGAGCATTTTTCGAAACCTGAACACAAAGTGTGACGGAAAGACGGACAGACAGACGGACAGTCCGATCACTATATGCCCCCTTTTCTACGAAATGGGGCATAAAAATATTACAATTGATAACTTACTCTTAAATGTAGATGTTTCAGTAGATTTCCATCATGGTCATGGTAAATGAACACCTGTGTTTCTAGCCAGGCATTGTCAGTGTTGCGCTGGTCGTCTGCATAGCCCTCGTAAATCTGCATGGAACGTAGAGAAAAAATGAACCTTGCATTAGGAAACAGGGGGGGTTAATGTATATGCTTAAAGTGTTGTCCCTGATTAGCCTGTGAAGTCTGCATAGGCTAATCAGGAACAACACTTTCTGCCTAAACTGGACTTGGTCTAAGAAGAGACTTCCTTTGAACTAAAAATACCATACAAGTGGAAACTGTTGAGAATTGTTCATGTAAAATTTATTGTCATCTCAATGCAAACATATAGAGGATATTTGTTCATGTCAGTGTAAGATCGATTGTTATTTCACGAGTGATCATAGAAATTATATTTTGCGCCACGAGTGAAAATATTTTTCTATGATCACGAGTGAAATAACAAACGATCTTACACTGACATGAACAAATTTTCTGTTTCTTTTATGCCCATTTTTCAAGAAAATAATTAACAGCTGTTTCCCTTTAGCTGAAAAGTTACCCTTTCTCGGAGTTTCTCCCGTAGCGTGCCTCAATACATTTCAAAGCACAAATTGACGTAAGAATGACGAAATGACGTCATTATACTAGCGGAATTTCAAGTTAAAACTTTTTAACAATGTAAATAAACGGTGAATATAAGCATAAAATATAAAGAAAATGTGTTGGATTTGGTGGTATGTTGATTTTAATTCACTCGTGATCATAGAAAATATATATAAATTTATTTATGATTATCTAAAAATAGAAAAGGAGTTCCGAAAAATTCTTTTCATCGGTGAAAATAACAATTTGTTATTTTCCCTGTGTTATTTCACACAAGGTATAAAAGAAACTTTTCAGTTCAATAACATTAAGTGGATATCAGTAAAGGAGTGGACTAATATATAGAAAAAACTATTTCAATAACCAAAAGTATTTGTATAACATGCATGTATTGTCGTATTTTATTTAAAATCATCATTAAAACATGTGCTACATTCCCAAAAATGACCTTCATATTTAATTTGTCAAAGGAAATTGAAGATGTCACTGACACAGGTTTTTTTCAGCGATGAACCTTTGTCAAAAGGTTGCACTTACTGGTAAGACAAAATTACAAGCTAAAATAGAACAAATCCAAGCAGCTATTCACAAACACAAACAATTACCATATGCAGTTGAATATCATAAGAACAAAATATTAGTAACACATTTTTATAAAGATTGGACAAAAATGTTACTTCCAGAATGTTAACAAGGTTTCAATATAGCCGAACAAGGAAAATTGTCCAACCCCCTGTTGACTTTTTTTTAAACAAATACAAACCAATTTCCAAATGGGCGAAAATCTTTAGAATAAATCTTTATGTTTCATAAAGATTGGAATTACCTGGCACACAGTTGGCTTTTTTCAAAGCCTGAAATAATTTTGTATCTCTGCATTAATATGATAGGAACAAATTTTACTGATCAAGTTTTATGAAGGCCTGCCAAAAAATGTGCCTTTAAGAGTGTTTAAAAGCGTTTTTTTAAATTTCACATAGTAAGCTAATTGTTTACCTCATGTGACCCAGTTTCGAACTTGGTTGAGGCATCATAGGTAAAAATTTCAAAACATTTTTAATGAAGATTGGAAAAAATGTGGTCTCAAGGCTGTTCAAAAGACAAATGTTGAAAAAGGGACAACACACAAGGCATGACAATCAACTGACACATGGCAATAACAAAAGCTTACCAATGATACAAGCTCTGGTTATCTAAAAGCAACTAGAAATTCTCCAGCAAACACTGGTAGTTTTCCCAAAAATCATGGTATGCAAATTAAAATTAGATGTAACTATAAGACAAACCTTAACTCCTTTTGTCCACAGTCTCTTCAATTTTTTATGGAGATGTCTCTCTGATTTCCCATGCTCAAGGGTTCCCAGAGCCTCCTCTGTGAATTCAGCCTTCAAGTGGTCGATGGGCGAGATGTTTGGATTGGAAATTATTGCCTATAAAGAATTCACAAATTTGCAAGTTTACATTTCAGACAGGGATCAGTGAACCTACTTACATTTTCTTAGTGCAAGTTTTGCACTTACTTTTTGCATTAAGTGTAAGTTAAGTAGTACTAAAAGCAAACACTTAGCGGTAAAATGTGGTAGCTGACTTCCCTACTTGAATCAGACTTATTGGGAAAATGGCCATGTCTGGACCAATCTTGAAACAAGTAACAGTAAGTGGCGGATGAGACAGTCAACTCAATATCCCTAAGTTGCATGGCTGGTGTCATACCTAACCATAGAATATGGAACCTAAACACAGAATATGAAACCTAACCACAGAATATGAAACCTAACCACAGAATATGGAACCTAACCACAGAATATGGAACCTAACCACAGAATATGGAGACTGAGACTCTGTTGACATATGAGCCTTGTTCTGGGACAAATGGGGCTAATGTGTGTATGTTAAGTGTCGTCCTAGATGGGGCTAATGTATGTATGTTAAGTGTCGTCCTAGATGGGGCTAGTGTATGTATGTTAAGTGTCGTCCTATGGGGCTAATGTATGTATGTAAAGTGTTGTCCTAGATGGGGCTAATGTATGTATGTTAAGTGTCATCCAATGGGGCTAATGTATGTATGTAAAGTGTCGTCCTAGATGGGGCTGATGTGTGTATGTTAAGTGTCGTCCTAGATGGGGCTAATGTATGTATGTTAAGTGTCGTCCTAGATGGGGCTAATGTATGCATGTTAAGTGTCGTCCTAGATTATACTGTGCAGTCTGCACATGCTAAATGGGGCTAATGTATGTATGTTAAATGTCGTCCTAGATTATCCTGTGCAGTCTGCACAATGGGGCTAATGTATGTATGTTAAGTGTTGTCCTAGATTATCCTGTGCAGTCTGTGCATGCCAAATAGGGCTAATGTATGTATGTTAAGTGTCGTCCTAGATTACCCTGTGCAGTCTGTGCATGCTAAATGGTGCTAATGTGTGTATGTTAAGTGTCGTCCTAGATTATACTGTGCAGTCTGTGCATGCTAAATGGGGCTATGGTATGTATGTTAAGTGTCGTCCTAGATTATCCTGTGCAGTCTGTGCATGCTAAATGGGGCTAATGTATGTGTGTTAAGTGTCGTCCTAGATTATCCTGTGCAGTCTGCACATGCTAAATGGGGCTAATGTGTGTATGTTAAGTGTCGTCCTAGATTATCCTGTGCAGTCTGCACATGCTAAATGGGGCTAATGTGTGTATGTTAAGTGTCGTACTAGATTATCCTGTGCAGTCTGCACATGCTAAATGGGGCTAATGTGTGTATGTTAAGTGTCGTCCTAGATTATCCTGTGCAGTCTGTGCATGCTAAATGGGGCTAATGTGTGTATGTTAAGTGTCGTACTAGATTATCCTGTGCAGTCTGTGCATGCTAAATGGGGCTAATGTGTGTATGTTAAGTGTCGTACTAGATTAGCCTGTGCAGTCAGTGCATGCTAAATGGGGCTAATGTGTGTATGTTAAGTGTCGTACTAGATTATCCTGTGCAGTCTGTGCATGCTAAATGGTGCTAATGTGTGTATGTTGAGTGTCGTCCTAGATTATCCTGTGCAGTCTGTGCATGCTAAATGGTGCTTATGTGTGTATGTTAAGTGTCGTCCTAGATTATCCTGTGCAGTCTGTGCATGCTAAATAGGGCTAATGTATGTATGTTAACTGTCATCCTAGATTATACTGTGCAGTCTGCACAATGGGGCTAATGTGTGTATGTTAAGTGTCGTCCTATATTACCCTATGCAGTCTGTGCATGCTAAATGGGGCTAATGTGTGTATGTTAAGTGTCGTCCTAGATTATCCTGTGCAGTCTGTGCATGCTAAATGGTGCTAATGTGTGTATGTTAAGTGTCGTCCTAGATTATCCGGTGCAGTCTGTGCATGCTAAATAGGGCTAATGTATGTATGTTAACTGTCATCCTAGATTATACTGTGCAGTCTGTGCATGCTAAATGGGGCTAATGTGTGTATGTTAAGTGTCGTCCTAGATTACCCTATGCAGTCTGCACATGCTAAATGGGGCTAATGTGTGTATGTTAACTGTCATCCTAGATTATACTGTGCAGTCTGCACAAGCTAAATGGGGCTAATGTGTGTATGTTAACTGTCATCCTAGATTATACTGTGCAGTCTGCACAAGCTAAATGGGGCTAATGTGTGTATGTTAAGTGTCGTCCTAGATTATACTGTGCAGTCTGCACAAGCTAAATGGGGCTAATGTGTGTATGTTAACTGTCATCCTAGATTATACTGTGCAGTCTGCATAAGCTAAATGGGGCTAATGTGTGTATGTTAAGTGTCGTACTAGATTATCCTGTGCAGTCTGCACAAGCTAAATGGTGCTAATGTGTGTATGTTAAGTGTCGTCCTAGATTATCCTGTGCAGTCTGCACAAGCTAAATGGGGCTAATGTGTGTATGTTAAGTGTCGTCCTAGATTATCCTGTGCAGTCTGCACATGCTAAATGGGGCTAATGTGTGTATGTTAAGTGTCGTCCTAGATTATCCTGTGCAGTCTGCACATGCTAAATGGGGCTAATGTGTGTATGTTAAGTGTCGTCCTAGATTACCCTGTGCAGTCTGCACATGCTAAATGGGGCTAATGTGTGTATGTTAAGTGTCGTCCTAGATTATACTGTGCAGTCTGCACATGCTAAATGGGGCTAATGTGTGTATGTTAAGTGTCGTCCTAGATTACCCTATGCAGTCTGCACATGCTAAATGGGGCTAATGTATGTATGTTAAGTGTCGTTCTAGATTATCCTGTGCAGTCTGCACAAGCTAAATGGGGCTAATGTGTGTATGTTAAGTGTCGTCCTAGATTATCCTATGCAGTCTGCACATGCTAAATGGGGCTAATGTGTGTATGTTAAGTGTCGTCCTAGATTACCCTGTGCAGTCTGCACATGCTAAATGGGGCTAATGTGTGTATGTTAAGTGTCGTTCTAGATTATCCTGTGCAGTCTGCACAAGCTAAATGGGGCTAATGTGTGTATGTTAAGTGTCGTCCTAGATTATCCTATGCAGTCTGCACATGCTAAATGGGGCTAATGTGTGTATGTTAAGTGTCGTCCTAGATTACCCTGTGCAGTCTGCACATGCTAAATGGGGCTAATGTGTGTATGTTAAGTGTCGTCCTAGATTATCCTGTGCAGTCTGCACAATGGGGCTAATGTGTGTATGTTAAGTGTCGTCCTAGATTACCCTGTGCAGTCTGTGCATGCTAAATGGGGCTAATGTGTGTATGTTAAGTGTCGTCCTAGATTACCCTGTGCAGTCTGTGCATGCTAAATGGGGCTAATGTGTGTATGTTAAGTGTCGTCCTAGATTACCCTGTGCAGTCTGCACATGCTAAATGGGGCTAATGTGTGTATGTTAAGTGTCGTCCTAGATTACCCTGTGCAGTCTGCACATGCTAAATGGGGCTAATGTGTGTATGTTAAGTGTCGTCCTAGATTACCCTATGCAGTCTGCACAATGGGGCTAATGTGTGTATGTTAACTGTCATCCTAGATTATACTGTGCAGTCTGTGCATGCTAAATGGGGCTAATGTGTGTATGTTAAGTGTCGTCCTAGATTATCCTGTGCAGTCTGCACAAGCTAAATGGGGCTAATGTGTGTATGTTAAGTGTCGTCCTAGATTATACTGTGCAGTCTGCACAATGGGGCTAATGTGTGTATGTTAAGTGTCGTCCTAGATTATCCTGTGCAGTCTGTGCATGCTAAATGGGGCTAATGTGTGTATGTTAAGTGTCGTCCTAGATTATACTGTGCAGTCTGCACAATGGGGCTAATGTGTGTATGTTAAGTGTCCTCCTAGATTATCCTGTGCAGTCTGTGCATGCTTAATGGGGCTAATGTGTGTATGTTAAGTGTCGTCCTAGATTATCCTGTGCAGTCTGCACAATGGGGCAAATGTGTGTATGTTAAGTGTCCTCCTAGATTACCCTGTGCAGTCTGCACAATGGGGCTAATGTGTGTATGTTAAGTGTCGTCCTAGATTACCCTGTGCAGTCTGCACAATGGGGCTAATGTGTGTATGTTAAGTGTCGTCCTAGATTACCCTGTGCAGTCTGCACATGCTAAATGGGGCTAATGTGTGTATGTTAAGTGTCGTCCTAGATTATACTGTGCAGTCTGCACATGCTAAATGGGGCTAATGTGTGTATGTTAAGTGTCGTCCTAGATTATCCTGTGCAGTCTGCACATGCTAAATGGGGCTAATGTGTGTATGTTAAGTGTCGTCCTAGATTATACTGTGCAGTCTGCACAATGGGGCTAATGTGTGTATGTTAAGTGTCGTCCTAGATTATCCTGTGCAGTCTGCACAATGGGGCTAATGTGTGTATGTTAAGTGTCGTCCTAGATTACCCTGTGCAGTCTGCACAATGGGGCTAATGTGTGTATGTTAAGTGTCCTCCTAGATTACCCTGTGCAGTCTGTGCATGCTAAATGGGGCTAATGTGTGTATGTTAAGTGTCGTCCTAGATTATCCTGTGCAGTCTGTGCATGCTAAATGGTGCTAATGTGTGTATGTTAAGTGTCGTCCTAGATTACCCTATGCAGTCTGCACATGCTAAATGGGGCTAATGTGTGTATGTTAAGTGTCGTCCTAGATTACCCTGTGCAGTCTGCACATGCTAAATGGGGCTAATGTGTGTATGTTAAGTGTCGTCCTAGATTATCCTGTGCAGTCCGCACATGCTAAATGGGGCTAATGTGTGTATGTTAAGTGTCGTCCTAGATTATACTGTGCAGTCTGCACATGCTAAATGGGGCTAATGTATGTATGTTAAGTGTCGTCCTAGATTATCCTGTGCAGTCTGCACAAGCTAAATGGGGCTAATGTGTGTATGTTAAGTGTCGTCCTAGATTACCCTGTGCAGTCTGTGCATGCTAAATGGGGCTAATGTGTGTATGTTAAGTGTCGTCCTAGATTACCCTGTGCAGTCTGCACATGCTAAATGGGGCTAATGTGTGTATGTTAAGTGTCGTCCTAGATTACCCTATGCAGTCTGCACAATGGGGCTAATGTGTGTATGTTAACTGTCATCCTAGATTATACTGTGCAGTCTGTGCATGCTAAATGGGGCTAATGTGTGTATGTTAAGTGTCGTCCTAGATTATCCTGTGCAGTCTGCACAAGCTAAATGGGGCTAATGTGTGTATGTTAAGTGTCGTCCTAGATTATACTGTGCAGTCTGCACAATGGGGCTAATGTGTGTATGTTAAGTGTCGTCCTAGATTATCCTGTGCAGTCTGCACAATGGGGCTAATGTGTGTATGTTAAGTGTCCTCCTAGATTACCCTGTGCAGTCTGCACAATGGGGCTAATGTGTGTATGTTAAGTGTCGTCCTAGATTACCCTGTGCAGTCTGCACATGCTAAATGGGGCTAATGTGTGTATGTTAAGTGTCGTCCTAGATTATACTGTGCAGTCTGCACATGCTAAATGGGGCTAATGTGTGTATGTTAAGTGTCGTCCTAGATTATACTGTGCAGTCTGCACAAGCTAAATGGGGCTAATGTGTGTATGTTAAGTGTCGTCCTAGATTATACTGTGCAGTCTGCACAATGGGGCTAATGTGTGTATGTTAAGTGTCGTCCTAGATTATCCTGTGCAGTCTGCACAATGGGGCTAATGTGTGTATGTTAAGTGTCGTCCTAGATTACCCTGTGCAGTCTGTGCATGCTAAATGGGGCTAATGTGTGTATGTTAAGTGTCCTCCTAGATTACCCTGTGCAGTCTGCACATGCTAAATGGGGCTAATGTGTGTATGTTAAGTGTCGTCCTAGATTACCCTGTGCAGTCTGTGCATGCTAAATGGGGCTAATGTGTGTATGTTAAGTGTCCTCCTAGATTACCCTGTGCAGTCTGTGCATGCTAAATGGGGCTAATGTGTGTATGTTAAGTGTCGTCCTAGATTACCCTGTGCAGTCTGCACATGCTAAATGGGGCTAATGTGTGTATGTTAAGTGTCCTCCTAGATTACCCTGTGCAGTCTGTGCATGCTAAATGGGGCTAATGTGTGTATGTTAAGTGTCGTCCTAGATTACCCTATGCAGTCTGCACATGCTAAATGGGGCTAATGTGTGTATGTTAAGTGTCGTCCTAGATTACCCTATGCAGGCTGCACATGCTAAATGGGGCTAATGTGTTGTATGTTGAGTGTCGTCCTAGATTAACCCTATGCAGTCTGCACATGCTAAATGGGGCTAATGTGTGTATGTTTAAGTGTCGTCCTAGATTACCCTATGCAGTCTGTGCATGCAAAATGGGGCTAATGTGTGTATGTTAAGTGTCGTCCTAGATTACCCTATGCAGTCTGCACATGCTAAATGGGGCTAAGTGGTGTATGTTGAAGTGTCGTCCTAGATTATACTGTGCCGTCCTGTGCATGCTAAATGGGGCTAATGTGTGTATGTTAAGTGTCCTCCTAGATTACCCTGTGCAGTCTGCACATGCTAATGGGGCTAATGTGTGTATGTTAGTGCGTCCTAGATTATACTGTGCAGTCTAGCACATGCTAAATGGGGCTAATGTGTGTATGTAAGTGTCGTCCTAGATTATCCTGTGCAGTCTGCACATGCTAAATGGGGCTAATGTGTGTGTATTGTTAAAATGTCGCCTAGATTATCCTGTGCAGTCTGTGCATGCTAAATGGGGCTAATGTGTGTATGTTAAGTGTCGTCCTAGATTATCCTGTGCAGTCTGCACATGCTAAATGGGGCTAATGTGTGTATGTTAAGTGTCGTCCTAGATTACCCTATGCAGTCTGCACATGCTAAATGGGGCTAATGTATGTATGTTAACTGTCATCCTAGATTATACTGTGCAGTCTGCACATGCTAAATGGGGCTAATGTGTGTATGTTAACTGTCATCCTAGATTATACTGTGCAGTCTGCACAAGCTAAATGGGGCTAATGTGTGTATGTTAAGTGTCGTCCTAGATTATACTGTGCAGTCTGTGCATGCTAAATGGGGCTAATGTGTTGTATGTTAAGTGTCGTCCTAGATTACCCTGTGCAGTCTGTGCATGCTAAATGGGGCTAATGTGTGTATGGTTAAGTGTCCTCCTAGATTACCCTGTGCAGTCTGTGCATGCTAAATGGGGCTAATGTGTGTATGTTAAGTGTCGTCCTAGATTACCCTGTGCAGTCTGCACATGCTAAATGGGGCTAATGTGTGTATGTTAAGTGTCCTCCTAGATTACCCTGTGCAGTCTGTGCATGCTAAATGGGGCTAATGTGTGTATGTTAAGTGTCGTCCTAGATTACCCTATGCAGTCTGCACATGCTAAATGGGGCTAATGTGTGTATGTTAAGTGTCGTCCTAGATTACCTATGCAGTCTGCACATGCTAAATGGGGCTAATGTGTGTATGTTGAGTGTCGTCCTAGATTATACTGTGCAGTCTTGCAATGCTAAATGGGGCTAATGTGTGTATGTTAAGTGTCCGTCCTAGATTATCCTGTGCAGTCTGGCATGCTAAATGGGGCTAATGTGTGTATGTTGAGTGTCGTCCTAGATTACCCTATGCAGTCTGTGCATGCTAAATGGGGCTAATGTGTGTATGTTAAGTGTCGTCCTAGATTACCCTATGCAGTCTGCATGCTAAATGGGGCTAATGTGTGTATGTTGAGTGTCGTCCTAGATTACCCTATGCAGTCTTGCAATGCTAAATGGGGCTAATGTGTGTATGTTAAGTGTCGTCTAGATTATCCTGTGCAGTCTTGCACAAGCTAAATGGGGCTAATGTGTGTATGTTAAGTGTCGTCCTAGATTATCCTATGCAGTCTTGCACATGCTAAATGGGGCTAATGTGTGTATGTTAAGTGTCCGTCCTAGATTACCCTGTGCAGTCTGACATGCTAAATGGGGCTAATGTGTGTATGTTAGTGTCGTCTAGATTATCCTGTGCAGTCTGAAAAGCCTAAATGCGGGCTAATGTGTGTATGTTAAGTGTCCGTCCTAGATTATCCTATGCAGTCTGCACATGCAAATGGGGCTAATGTGTAATGTTAGTGGTCGTCCTAGATTATCATGTGCAGTCTGGCATGCTAAATGGGGCTAATGTGTGTATGTTAAGTGTCGGCTCTAGATTACACTATGCAAGTATGCACAATGGGGCTAATGTGTGTATGTTAAGTGTCGTCCTAGATTACCTGTGCAGTCTGTGCATGCATAAATGGGCTAATGTGTGTATGTTAAGTGTCGTCCTAGATTACCTGTGCAGTCTGCCCATGCTAAATGGGGCTAATGTGTGTATGTTAAGTGTCGTCCTAGATTATCCTGTGCAGTCTGCACATGCTAAAGGGGCTAATGTGTGTATGTTAAGTGTCGTCCTAGATTATCCTGTGCAGTCTGCACATGCTAAATGGGGCTAATGTGTGTATGTTAAGTGTCCTCCTAAATTATCCCTGTGCAGTCTGCACATGCTAAATGGGGCTAATGTGTGTATGTTAAGTGTCGTCCTAGATTATCCTGTGCAGTCTGCACAAGCTAAATGGGGCTAATGTGTGTATGTTAAGTGTCGTCCTAGATTATACTGTGCAGTCTGTGCATGCTAAATGGGGCTAATGTGTGTATGTTAAGTGTCGTCCTAGATTATCCTGTGCAGTCTGCACATGCTAAATGGGGCTAATGTGTGTATGTTAAGTGTCGTCCTAGATTACCCTGTGCAGTCTGTGCATGCTAAATGGGGCTAATGTGTGTATGTTAAGTGTCGTCCTAGATTACCCTGTGCAGTCTGCACATGCTAAATGGGGCTAATGTGTGTATGTTAAGTGTCGTCCTAGATTATCCTGTGCAGTCTGCACATGCTAAATGGGGCTAATGTGTGTATGTTAAGTGTCGTCCTAGATTACCCTGTGCAGTCTGTACAATGGGGCTAATGTGTGTATGTTAAGTGTCGTCCTAGATTACCCTATGCAGTCTGCACATGCTAAATAGGGCTAATGTATGTATGTTAACTGTCATCCTAGATTATACTGTGCAGTCTGCACAATGGGGCTAATGTGTGTATGTTAAGTGTCGTCCTATATTACCCTATGCAGTCTGTGCATGCTAAATGGGGCTAATGTGTGTATGTTAAGTGTCGTCCTAGATTATCCTGTGCAGTCTGTGCATGCTAAATGGTGCTAATGTGTGTATGTTAAGTGTCGTCCTAGATTATCCGGTGCAGTCTGTGCATGCTAAATAGGGCTAATGTATGTATGTTAACTGTCATCCTAGATTATACTGTGCAGTCTGTGCATGCTAAATGGGGCTAATGTGTGTATGTTAAGTGTCGTCCTAGATTACCCTATGCAGTCTGCACATGCTAAATGGGGCTAATGTGTGTATGTTAACTGTCATCCTAGATTATACTGTGCAGTCTGCACAAGCTAAATGGGGCTAATGTGTGTATGTTAACTGTCATCCTAGATTATACTGTGCAGTCTGCACAAGCTAAATGGGGCTAATGTGTGTATGTTAAGTGTCGTCCTAGATTATACTGTGCAGTCTGCACATGCTAAATGGGGCTAATGTGTGTATGTTAACTGTCATCCTAGATTATACTGTGCAGTCTGCATAAGCTAAATGGGGCTAATGTGTGTATGTTAACTGTCATCCTAGATTATACTGTGCAGTCTGCATAAGCTAAATGGGGCTAATGTGTGTATGTTAAGTGTCGTACTAGATTATCCTGTGCAGTCTGCACAAGCTAAATGGTGCTAATGTGTGTATGTTAAGTGTCGTCCTAGATTATCCTGTGCAGTCTGCACAAGCTAAATGGGGCTAATGTGTGTATGTTAAGTGTCGTCCTAGATTATCCTGTGCAGTCTGCACATGCTAAATGGGGCTAATGTGTGTATGTTAAGTGTCGTCCTAGATTATCCTGTGCAGTCTGCACATGCTAAATGGGGCTAATGTGTGTATGTTAAGTGTCGTCCTAGATTACCCTGTGCAGTCTGCACATGCTAAATGGGGCTAATGTGTGTATGTTAAGTGTCGTCCTAGATTATACTGTGCAGTCTGCACATGCTAAATGGGGCTAATGTGTGTATGTTAAGTGTCGTCCTAGATTACCCTATGCAGTCTGCACATGCTAAATGGGGCTAATGTATGTATGTTAAGTGTCGTTCTAGATTATCCTGTGCAGTCTGCACAAGCTAAATGGGGCTAATGTGTGTATGTTAAGTGTCGTCCTAGATTATCCTATGCAGTCTGCACATGCTAAATGGGGCTAATGTGTGTATGTTAAGTGTCGTCCTAGATTACCCTGTGCAGTCTGCACATGCTAAATGGGGCTAATGTGTGTATGTTAAGTGTCGTTCTAGATTATCCTGTGCAGTCTGCACAAGCTAAATGGGGCTAATGTGTGTATGTTAAGTGTCGTCCTAGATTATCCTATGCAGTCTGCACATGCTAAATGGGGCTAATGTGTGTATGTTAAGTGTCGTCCTAGATTACCCTGTGCAGTCTGCACATGCTAAATGGGGCTAATGTGTGTATGTTAAGTGTCGTCCTAGATTATCCTGTGCAGTCTGCACAATGGGGCTAATGTGTGTATGTTAAGTGTCGTCCTAGATTACCCTGTGCAGTCTGTGCATGCTAAATGGGGCTAATGTGTGTATGTTAAGTGTCGTCCTAGATTACCCTGTGCAGTCTGTGCATGCTAAATGGGGCTAATGTGTGTATGTTAAGTGTCGTCCTAGATTACCCTGTGCAGTCTGCACATGCTAAATGGGGCTAATGTGTGTATGTTAAGTGTCGTCCTAGATTACCCTGTGCAGTCTGCACATGCTAAATGGGGCTAATGTGTGTATGTTAAGTGTCGTCCTAGATTACCCTATGCAGTCTGCACAATGGGGCTAATGTGTGTATGTTAACTGTCATCCTAGATTATACTGTGCAGTCTGTGCATGCTAAATGGGGCTAATGTGTGTATGTTAAGTGTCGTCCTAGATTATCCTGTGCAGTCTGCACAAGCTAAATGGGGCTAATGTGTGTATGTTAAGTGTCGTCCTAGATTATACTGTGCAGTCTGCACAATGGGGCTAATGTGTGTATGTTAAGTGTCGTCCTAGATTATCCTGTGCAGTCTGTGCATGCTAAATGGGGCTAATGTGTGTATGTTAAGTGTCGTCCTAGATTATACTGTGCAGTCTGCACAATGGGGCTAATGTGTGTATGTTAAGTGTCCTCCTAGATTACCCTGTGCAGTCTGTGCATGCTTAATGGGGCTAATGTGTGTATGTTAAGTGTCGTCCTAGATTATCCTGTGCAGTCTGCACAATGGGGCTAATGTGTGTATGTTAAGTGTCCTCCTAGATTACCCTGTGCAGTCTGCACAATGGGGCTAATGTGTGTATGTTAAGTGTCGTCCTAGATTACCCTGTGCAGTCTGCACAATGGGGCTAATGTGTGTATGTTAAGTGTCGTCCTAGATTACCCTGTGCAGTCTGCACATGCTAAATGGGGCTAATGTGTGTATGTTAAGTGTCGTCCTAGATTATACTGTGCAGTCTGCACATGCTAAATGGGGCTAATGTGTGTATGTTAAGTGTCGTCCTAGATTATCCTGTGCAGTCTGCACATGCTAAATGGGGCTAATGTGTGTATGTTAAGTGTCGTCCTAGATTATACTGTGCAGTCTGCACAATGGGGCTAATGTGTGTATGTTAAGTGTCGTCCTAGATTATCCTGTGCAGTCTGCACAATGGGGCTAATGTGTGTATGTTAAGTGTCGTCCTAGATTACCCTGTGCAGTCTGCACAATGGGGCTAATGTGTGTATGTTAAGTGTCCTCCTAGATTACCCTGTGCAGTCTGTGCATGCTAAATGGGGCTAATGTGTGTATGTTAAGTGTCGTCCTAGATTATCCTGTGCAGTCTGTGCATGCTAAATGGTGCTAATGTGTGTATGTTAAGTGTCGTCCTAGATTACCCTATGCAGTCTGCACATGCTAAATGGGGCTAATGTGTGTATGTTAAGTGTCGTCCTAGATTACCCTGTGCAGTCTGCACATGCTAAATGGGGCTAATGTGTGTATGTTTAGTGTCGTCCTAGATTATCCTGTGCAGTCTGCACATGCTAAATGGGGCTAATGTGTGTATGTTAAGTGTCGTCCTAGATTATACTGTGCAGTCTGCACATGCTAAATGGGGCTAATGTATGTATGTTAAGTGTCGTCCTAGATTATCCTGTGCAGTCTGCACAAGCTAAATGGGGCTAATGTGTGTATGTTAAGTGTCGTCCTAGATTACCCTGTGCAGTCTGTGCATGCTAAATGGGGCTAATGTGTGTATGTTAAGTGTCGTCCTAGATTACCCTGTGCAGTCTGCACATGCTAAATGGGGCTAATGTGTGTATGTTAAGTGTCGTCCTAGATTACCCTATGCAGTCTGCACAATGGGGCTAATGTGTGTATGTTAACTGTCATCCTAGATTATACTGTGCAGTCTGTGCATGCTAAATGGGGCTAATGTGTGTATGTTAAGTGTCGTCCTAGATTATCCTGTGCAGTCTGCACAAGCTAAATGGGGCTAATGTGTGTATGTTAAGTGTCGTCCTAGATTATACTGTGCAGTCTGCACAATGGGGCTAATGTGTGTATGTTAAGTGTCGTCCTAGATTATCCTGTGCAGTCTGCACAATGGGGCTAATGTGTGTATGTTAAGTGTCCTCCTAGATTACCCTGTGCAGTCTGCACAATGGGGCTAATGTGTGTATGTTAAGTGTCGTCCTAGATTACCCTGTGCAGTCTGCACATGCTAAATGGGGCTAATGTGTGTATGTTAAGTGTCGTCCTAGATTATACTGTGCAGTCTGCACATGCTAAATGGGGCTAATGTGTGTATGTTAAGTGTCGTCCTAGATTATACTGTGCAGTCTGCACAAGCTAAATGGGGCTAATGTGTGTATGTTAAGTGTCGTCCTAGATTATACTGTGCAGTCTGCACAATGGGGCTAATGTGTGTATGTTAAGTGTCGTCCTAGATTATCCTGTGCAGTCTGCACAATGGGGCTAATGTGTGTATGTTAAGTGTCGTCCTAGATTACCCTGTGCAGTCTGTGCATGCTAAATGGGGCTAATGTGTGTATGTTAAGTGTCCTCCTAGATTACCCTGTGCAGTCTGCACATGCTAAATGGGGCTAATGTGTGTATGTTAAGTGTCGTCCTAGATTACCCTGTGCAGTCTGTGCATGCTAAATGGGGCTAATGTGTGTATGTTAAGTGTCCTCCTAGATTACCCTGTGCAGTCTGTGCATGCTAAATGGGGCTAATGTGTGTATGTTAAGTGTCGTCCTAGATTACCCTATGCAGTCTGCACATGCTAAATGGGGCTAATGTGTGTATGTTAAGTGTCGTCCTAGATTACCCTATGCAGTCTGCACATGCTAAATGGGGCTAATGTGTGTATGTTGAGTGTCGTCCTAGATTACCCTATGCAGTCTGCACATGCTAAATGGGGCTAATGTGTGTATGTTAAGTGTCGTCCTAGATTACCCTATGCAGTCTGTGCATGCTAAATGGGGCTAATGTGTGTATGTTAAGTGTCGTCCTAGATTACCCTATGCAGTCTGCACATGCTAAATGGGGCTAATGTGTGTATGTTGAGTGTCGTCCTAGATTATACTGTGCAGTCTGTGCATGCTAAATGGGGCTAATGTGTGTATGTTAAGTGTCCTCCTAGATTACCCTGTGCAGTCTGCACATGCTAAATGGGGCTAATGTGTGTATGTTAAGTGTCGTCCTAGATTATACTGTGCAGTCTGCACATGCTAAATGGGGCTAATGTGTGTATGTTAAGTGTCGTCCTAGATTATCCTGTGCAGTCTGCACATGCTAAATGGGGCTAATGTGTGTATGTTAAAATGTCGTCCTAGATTATCCTGTGCAGTCTGTGCATGCTAAATGGGGCTAATGTGTGTATGTTAAGTGTCGTCCTAGATTATCCTGTGCAGTCTGCACATGCTAAATGGGGCTAATGTGTGTATGTTAAGTGTCGTCCTAGATTACCCTATGCAGTCTGCACATGCTAAATGGGGCTAATGTATGTATGTTAACTGTCATCCTAGATTATACTGTGCAGTCTGCACATGCTAAATGGGGCTAATGTGTGTATGTTAACTGTCATCCTAGATTATACTGTGCAGTCTGCACAAGCTAAATGGGGCTAATGTGTGTATGTTAAGTGTCGTCCTAGATTATACTGTGCAGTCTGTGCATGCTAAATGGGGCTAATGTGTGTATGTTAAGTGTCGTCCTAGATTACCCTGTGCAGTCTGTGCATGCTAAATGGGGCTAATGTGTGTATGTTAAGTGTCCTCCTAGATAACCCTGTGCAGTCTGTGCATGCTAAATGGGGCTAATGTGTGTATGTTAAGTGTCGTCCTAGATTACCCTGTGCAGTCTGCACATGCTAAATGGGGCTAATGTGTGTATGTTAAGTGTCCTCCTAGATTACCCTGTGCAGTCTGTGCATGCTAAATGGGGCTAATGTGTGTATGTTAAGTGTCGTCCTAGATTACCCTATGCAGTCTGCACATGCTAAATGGGGCTAATGTGTGTATGTTAAGTGTCGTCCTAGATTACCCTATGCAGTCTGCACATGCTAAATGGGGCTAATGTGTGTATGTTGAGTGTCGTCCTAGATTATACTGTGCAGTCTGTGCATGCTAAATGGGGCTAATGTGTGTATGTTAAGTGTCCTCCTAGATTACCCTGTGCAGTCTGTGCATGCTAAATGGGGCTAATGTGTGTATGTTGAGTGTCGTCCTAGATTACCCTATGCAGTCTGTGCATGCTAAATGGGGCTAATGTGTGTATGTTAAGTGTCGTCCTAGATTACCCTATGCAGTCTGTGCATGCTAAATGGGGCTAATGTGTGTATGTTGAGTGTCGTCCTAGATTACCCTATGCAGTCTGTGCATGCTAAATGGGGCTAATGTGTGTATGTTGAGTGTCGTCCTAGATTACCCTGTGCAGTCTGTGCATGCTAAATGGGGCTAATGTGTGTATGTTGAGTGTCCTCCTAGATTACCCTGTGCAGTCTGTGCATGCTAAATGGGGCTAATGTGTGTATGTTGAGTGTCCTCCTAGATTACCCTGTGCAGTCTGTGCATGCTAAATGGGGCTAATGTGTGTATGTTAAGTGTCGTCCTAGATTACCCTGTGCAGTCTGTGCATGCTAAATGGGGCTAATGTGTGTATGTTAAGTGTCGTCCTAGATTATACTGTGCAGTCTGCACATGCTAAATGGGGCTAATGTGTGTATGTTAAGTGTCGTCCTAGATTACCCTATGCAGTCTGCACAATGGGGCTAATGTGTGTATGTTAACTGTCATCCTAGATTATACTGTGCAGTCTGTGCATGCTAAATGGGGCTAATGTGTGTATGTTAAGTGTCGTCCTAGATTATCCTGTGCAGTCTGCACAAGCTAAATGGGGCTAATGTGTGTATGTTAAGTGTCGTCCTAGATTATACTGTGCAGTCTGCACAATGGGGCTAATGTGTGTATGTTAAGTGTCGTCCTAGATTACCCTGTGCAGTCTGCACATGCTAAATGGGGCTAATGTGTGTATGTTAAGTGTCGTCCTAGATTATCCTGTGCAGTCTGTGCATGCTAAATGGGGCTAATGTGTGTATGTTAAGTGTCGTCCTAGATTATCCTGTGCAGTCTGTGCATGCTAAATGGGGCTAATGTGTGTATGTTAAGTGTCGTCCTAGATTATCCTGTGCAGTCTGTGCATGCTAAATGGGGCTAATGTGTGTATGTTAAGTGTCGTCCTAGATTACCCTATGCAGTCTGCACAATGGGGCTAATGTGTGTATGTTAAGTGTCGTCCTAGATTACCCTGTGCAGTCTGTGCATGCTAAATGGGGCTAATGTGTGTATGTTAAGTGTCGTCCTAGATTACCCTGTGCAGTCTGCACATGCTAAATGGGGCTAATGTGTGTATGTTAAGTGTCGTCCTAGATTATCCTGTGCAGTCTGCACATGCTAAATGGGGCTAATGTGTGTATGTTAAGTGTCGTCCTAGATTATCCTGTGCAGTCTGCACATGCTAAATGGGGCTAATGTGTGTATGTTAAGTGTCCTCCTAAATTATCCTGTGCAGTCTGCACATGCTAAATGGGGCTAATGTGTGTATGTTAAGTGTCGTCCTAGATTATCCTGTGCAGTCTGCACAAGCTAAATGGGGCTAATGTGTGTATGTTAAGTGTCGTCCTAGATTATACTGTGCAGTCTGTGCATGCTAAATGGGGCTAATGTGTGTATGTTAAGTGTCGTCCTAGATTATCCTGTGCAGTCTGCACATGCTAAATGGGGCTAATGTGTGTATGTTAAGTGTCGTCCTAGATTACCCTGTGCAGTCTGTGCATGCTAAATGGGGCTAATGTGTGTATGTTAAGTGTCGTCCTAGATTACCCTGTGCAGTCTGCACATGCTAAATGGGGCTAATGTGTGTATGTTAAGTGTCGTCCTAGATTATCCTGTGCAGTCTGCACATGCTAAATGGGGCTAATGTGTGTATGTTAAGTGTCGTCCTAGATTACCCTGTGCAGTCTGTACAATGGGGCTAATGTGTGTATGTTAAGTGTCGTCCTAGATTACCCTATGCAGTCTGCACATGCTAAATGGGGCTAATGTGTGTATGTTAAGTGTCGTCCTAGATTATCCTGTGCAGTCTGCACATGCTAAATGGGGCTAATGTGTGTATGTTAAGTGTCGTCCTAGATTATCCTGTGCAGTCTGCACATGCTAAATGGGGCTAATGTGTGTATGTTAAGTGTCGTCCTAGATTATCCTGTGCAGTCTGCACATGCTAAATGGGGCTAATGTGTGTATGTTAAGTGTCGTCCTAGATTATCCTGTGCAGTCTGCACATGCTAAATGGGGCTAATGTGTGTATGTTAAGTGTCGTCCTAGATTACCCTGTGCAGTCTGTACAATGGGGCTAATGTGTGTATGTTAAGTGTCGTCCTAGATTATCCTGTGCAGTCTGTACAATGGGGCTAATGTGTGTATGTTAAGTGTCGTCCTAGATTCCCCTATGCAGTCTGCACAATAGGGCTAATGTGTGTATGTTAAGTGTCGTCCTAGATTACCCTGTGCAGTCTGTACAATGGGGCTAATGTGTGTATGTTAAGTGTCGTCCTAGATTTCCCTGTGCAGTCTGCACAATAGGGCTAATGTGTGTATGTTAAGTGTCGTCCTAGATTATCCTGTGCAGTCTGCACATGCTAAATGGGGCTAATGTGTGTATGTTAAGTGTCGTCCTAGATTATCCTGTGCAGTCTGCACATGCTAAATGGGGCTAATGTGTGTATGTTAAGTGTCGTCCTAGATTATCCTGTGCAGTCTGCACATGCTAAATGGGGCTAATGTGTGTATGTTAAGTGTCGTCCTAGATTATCCTGTGCAGTCTGCACATGCTAAATGGGGCTAATGTGTGTATGTTAAGTGTCGTCCTAGATTATACTGTGCAGTCTGCACAATGGGGCTAATGTGTGTATGTTAAGTGTCGTCCTAGATTATACTGTGCAGTCTGCACAATGGGGCTAATGTGTGTATGTTAAGTGTCATCCTAGATTATACTGTGCAGTCTGTGCATGCTAAATGGGGCTAATGTGTGTATGTTAAGTGTCGTCCTAGATTACCCTGTGCAGTCTGTGCATGCTAAATGGGGCTAATGTGTGTATGTTAAGTGTCGTCCTAGATTATACTGTGCAGTCTGTGCATGCTAAATGGGGCTAATGTGTGTATGTTAAGTGTCGTCCTAGATTATACTGTGCAGTCTGCACAATGGGGCTAATGTGTGTATGTTAAGTGTCCTCCTAGATTACCCTGTGCAGTCTGTGCATGCTTAATGGGGCTAATGTGTGTATGTTAAGTGTCGTCCTAGATTATACTGTGCAGTCTGCACAATGGGGCTAATGTGTGTATGTTAAGTGTCCTCCTAGATTACCCTATGCAGTCTGCACATGCTAAATGGGGCTAATGTGTGTATGTTAAGTGTCGTCCTAGATTATCCTGTGCAGTCTGCACATGCTAAATGGGGCTAATGTGTGTATGTTAAGTGTCATCCTAGATTACCCTGTGCAGTCTGTGCATGCTAAATGGGGCTAATGTGTGTATGTTAAGTGTCATCCTAGATTATACTGTGCAGTCTGTGCATGCTAAATGGGGCTAATGTGTGTATGTTAAGTGTCGTCCTAGATTATACTGTGCAGTCTGTGCATGCTAAATGGGGCTAATGTGTGTATGTTAAGTGTCGTCCTAGATTATCCTGTGCAGTCTGCACATGCTAAATGGGGCTAATGTGTGTATGTTAAGTGTCGTCCTAGATTATACTGTGCAGTCTGTGCATGCTAAATGGGGCTAATGTGTGTATGTTAAGTGTCGTCCTAGATTATACTGTGCAGTCTGTGCATGCTAAATGGGGCTAATGTGTGTATGTTAAGTGTCGTCCTAGATTATCCTGTGCAGTCTGCACATGCTAAATGGGGCTAATGTGTGTATGTTAAGTGTCGTCCTAGATTATCCTGTGCAGTCTGCACATGCTAAATGGGGCTAATGTGTGTATGTTAAGTGTCGTCCTAGATTACCCTGTGCAGTCTGTGCATGCTAAATGGGGCTAATGTGTGTATGTTAAGTGTCGTCCTAGATTACCCTATGCAGTCTGCACATGCTAAATGGGGCTAATGTGTGTATGTTAAGTGTCGTCCTAGATTACCCTGTGCAGTCTGTGCATGCTAAATGGGGCTAATGTATGTATGTTAAGTGTCGTCCTAGATTATACTGTGCAGTCTGCACATGCTAAATGGGGCTAATGTGTGTATGTTAAGTGTCGTCCTAGATTATCCTGTGCAGTCTGCACAAGCTAAATGGGGCTAATGTGTGTATGTTAAGTGTCGTCCTAGATTACCCTATGCAGTCTGCACAAGCTAAATGGGGCTAATGTGTGTATGTTAAGTGTCGTCCTAGATTATCCTGTGCAGTCTGTGCATGCTAAATGGGGCTAATGTGTGTATGTTAAGTGTCGTCCTAGATTACCCTGTGCAGTCTGTGCATGCTAAATGGGGCTAATGTGTGTATGTTAAGTGTCGTCCTAGATTATCCTGTGCAGTCTGCACATGCTAAATGGGGCTAATGTGTGTATGTTGAGTGTCGTCCTAGATTACCCTGTGCAGTCTGCACATGCTAAATGGGGCTAATGTGTGTATGTTAAGTGTCGTCCTAGATTACCCTATGCAGTCTGCACATGCTAAATGGGGCTAATGTATGTATGTTAACTGTCATCCTAGATTATACTGTGCAGTCTGCACATGCTAAATGGGGCTAATGTGTGTATGTTAAGTGTCGTCCTAGATTACCCTATGCAGTCTGCACATGCTAAATGGGGCTAATGTGTGTATGTTAAGTGTCGTCCTAGATTACCCTATGCAGTCTGCACAAGCTAAATGGGGCTAATGTGTGTATGTTAAGTGTCGTCCTAGATTACCCTGTGCAGTCTGTGCATGCTAAATGGGGCTAATGTATGTATGTTAAGTGTCGTCCTAGATTATACTGTGCAGTCTGCACATGCTAAATGGGGCTAATGTGTGTATGTTAAGTGTCGTCCTAGATTATCCTGTGCAGTCTGCACAAGCTAAATGGGGCTAATGTGTGTATGTTAAGTGTCGTCCTAGATTACCCTGTGCAGTCTGTGCATGCTAAATGGGGCTAATGTATGTATGTTAAGTGTCGTCCTAGATTATACTGTGCAGTCTGCACATGCTAAATGGGGCTAATGTGTGTATGTTAAGTGTCGTCCTAGATTATCCTGTGCAGTCTGTGCATGCTAAATGGGGCTAATGTGTGTATGTTAAGTGTCGTCCTAGATTACCCTGTGCAGTCTGCACATGCTAAATGGGGTTAATGTGTGTATGTTAAGTGTCGTCCTAGATTATACTGTGCAGTCTGCACATGCTAAATGGGGCTAATGTGTGTATGTTAAGTGTCGTCCTAGATTACCCTGTGCAGTCTGCACATGCTAAATGGGGCTAATGTGTGTATGTTAAGTGTCGTCCTAGATTATACTGTGCAGTCTGTGCATGCTAAATGGGGCTAATGTGTGTATGTTAACTGTCATCCTAGATTACCCTGTGCAGTCTGTGCATGCTAAATGGGGCTAATGTGTGTATGTTAAGTGTCGTCCTAGATTATCCTGTGCAGTCTGTGCATGCTAAATGGGGCTAATGTGTGTATGTTAACTGTCATCCTAGATTACCCTATGCAGTCTGCACATGCTAAATGGGGCTAATGTGTGTATGTTAAGTGTCGTCCTAGATTACCCTGTGCAGTCTGCACATGCTAAATGGGGCTAATGTGTGTATGTTAAGTGTCGTCCTAGATTACCCTATGCAGTCTGCACAATGGGGCTAATGTGTGTATGTTAAGTGTCGTTCTAGATTATCCTGTGCAGTCTGTGCATGCTAAATGGGGCTAATGTGTGTATGTTAAGTGTCGTCCTAGATTATCC
The DNA here is from genome assembly GCF_020536995.1 of Dreissena polymorpha. NCBI lineage: Eukaryota > Metazoa > Mollusca > Bivalvia > Myida > Dreissenidae > Dreissena > Dreissena polymorpha. Next base: position 22,385,086 of record NC_068369.1, on the reverse strand, counting down.
TGTGCAGTCTGTGCATGCTAAATGGGGCTAATGTGTGTATGTTAAGTGTCGTCCTAGATTATCCTGTGCAGTCTGTGCATGCTAAATAGGGCTAATGTATGTATGTTAAGTGTCGTCCTAGATTATCCTGTGCAGTCTGTGCATGCTAAATGGGGCTAATGTGTGTATGTTAACTGTCATCCTAGATTACCCTATGCAGTCTGCACATGCTAAATGGGGCTAATGTGTGTATGTTAAGTGTCGTCCTAAATTATCCTGTGCAGTCTGCACATGCTAATCTGGGACAGCATTTTCAGTTTTTATGGAAATTTAGTTTTTGAAATTCCAGTCTGGGCAAAAAGGGTCGTGCTTAACTGGGACGACACTTTGCTCACATGCATTAAGCTAAGCATTCTCTGAAAAAGGCACATTTGTACCTTTACTAAGTTACCTGTACTATAACAAATGCGACCTAAGATTTTTTTATTTATTTTTTTTAATTTTGCTGTAATAAAAATGACCAGCCTTGTGAAGCATTATTAATTTACTAAAATATATGTTAATAATTATGAATAGTTAAAGATTTTAAATAAAATATTTGCCGCTATTACTTACAATAAGTTTAAATCCACTTCACATTTTTAAGCACGTATTTTCAAACAACTCCACTCACCCCAGGAAGGGCCCATTGCTGATTGTCCGTTCGCAGGACCGCCACAAACTCCATGACTGGCTTCCCCTCCTGAACTACCCTGTTCCCACCTTCATCCATTTTCCACCTTAAAAACAGTTGCTTAACTGTTTAAATCTTTGAAAAGTTATCAAACATATCACTTTTGAAAAACTAGTGCTGCACCAGTTGACACTTGAAAGCTATCTGCTAAGCAAAGGCTACATAAACAAGCAAATTCGTAGAATTGATATCCCCCGCAACATATGCTATTTTTGAGGATGGGTGCAAATCGGACGGATGAACATACTGACAGATGGACGGACGGCGGGGGATATATACTCATACCAAGTTTCAATTAAATCCGCCAAAGCACTTCCAAGATATGGCTCCGGACACAAAAGTGCCTATAGTAAAAAGCATTTTTTCAAGATACAAAGGGCCATAACTCTGGTTTTAACAGATGGTGTACAATGCCATTTGGCGTGAATCATCCTCTTATGCATATATATACTCATACAAAGTTTCAATGAAATACGCCAAAGCACTTATGGCTCCTGGCACAAAAGTGACGGACGGACAGCCGGACAACACCAAAACAATATCCCTCCGCCTCTGGCGGGGGATATATACTCATACCAAGTTTCAATGAAATCCGCCAAAGCACTTCCAAGATATGGCTCCGGACACAAAAGTGCCTATAGTAAAAAGCATTTTTTCAAGATACAAATGGACATAACTCTGTTTTTAACAGATGGTGTACAATGCCATTTGGCGTGCATTATCCTCTTATGCATATATATACTCATACGAAGTTTCAATGAAATCCGCCAAAGCACTTCCAAGATATGGCTCCGGACACAAAAGTGCTGGCCGGCCGGACAGCCGGACGGACGGACGGACAACCCCAAAACATTATCCCTCCGCCTCTGGCGGGGGGATAACAAGAGAAACACATAATGGGTGCCAAGGCTCGGCTGCGGGTGCAGTTTGAATAAATTAAAGCTTGTCAGAACTTGTTTTTTTAAGAGGTCAGAGTGACCGTAACCTTTGACCTAGTGAACCAAACATGGGTGTTGCGTGTAGAAGTCATCAAGGTGCATGTACATGGGAAGTTTCAAAGTTGTAGGTGGAAGCACTTACATTTTAGAGACAATGTAAAGGGGTTTTAGCACGACGGCAGACGACGCGCTGGCTATGACAATACCTCGGGTTTTCTCTAAAAACAGCTGGATAAAAATCACATGATAATTCAATTAAAAAGAATTTGATGAAAATTATAAGGAAGGAATAAGTTGTCAGGTCATGTGACTGTGATATAATTTATACCATTTAAATAAGTCTTTTCACAGATTTTGTCATGTATTGAAGTTGTCATTAAATGCTTTGTATTGATAAATGGAAATATTGGATCTAAAAAGCTCCAGTAAAAAAAATCATGAATAAAATTGATAAGAAAAAAAACACAAGCAAATTCGTTGAATTGATATCCTCTGCCAATATGCTCCTGGACACAAAAGTGTTATATTTGACACTCAAAAAAGCATTTTTTCAAGATACAAAGGGCCATAACTCCGTTATTAACAGATGGTGTACAATGCTATTTGGCGTGCATCATCCTCTTAACCATATATATATACTCATACCAAGTTTCAATGAAATCCGCCAAAGTACTTCCAAGATATGGCTCTGGACGGACAGAAAGACAGACGGATGGAAAGACAGACGAACGCAAAGACGGACGGATGGATAATGCCAAAACAATATCCCTCCGCCTATGGCGAGGGATAAATAAGTAACCCTCAACAGGGCCAGAACCAATGACCCCTGGAGTCCTGGAGTAAAAAGTCTACCATTAAGACCATTCAGCCATCCCTACTCATACCATGAGTGATGTATTTTATACTTAATATAAGCAATACTCTTAGTTTCACAAAATATAACGACAAAAACAGAACGCTCCAAATCATTCAATCGTTTCGCATTACAACATCATTTTCAGGTTTTTAAATCGTAAAAAGATGCATATAATATCTATTTTACTGAGCATGTTAAATGGTCAGTATTACTGTTTCCTCACAAATATCATTACTAAAAGGACAATTTACGAATCTGAAACATTTTTTAAATAAAATATTGTCAATTTTCCAAAACGAGAAAAGGCCCCTTTAAGGAAAATCACTGCTACAGTATTTTCAGTAATAATGAAAATTTTGATTTCACAATAAAGTGTGTAAACAAGCAATATAAAGAACAATAGTTTCTAAGTACTATGTAATTCCAACATAAATCACTGCATTATAAAACAGAATCCAATAAAACACAGGTGGGTCATGGCTCCCATATTTTCTCCAACCTTCCATTTTTGTTTCAAGTGTTCTCTTGAAATATGAGCAGACGGAATTACATGTATCGCTCTCTTATCATCAATAAGAAACTGATCCAAACTGGGGCATCTGAAAGTTTAATTTTCATAATCTATTGTTTGATGAACATAAAGTAGTGAACATTACCATGTGTTTATCAGTGTTTCATATACTAATTAATGCTCTTACTATTTATGTAATATAATAAAACAAGATGGTTTTAACTGCTAAGTTAAAAATATTTTAGTTAAATTTAAAAATTAAAAGTTATACAATAATACCAAATGTTTGTACTGCTATGTTAAAATATAATTTAGCTTTAGTTTAAAAGTACTAGAATTAAATTTGCAGTGTTGTTATTAAAGACTTATGCAGCCAATTTTTCATAATTTTGTTACATAATACCCAGTCATCTTAATTTCAAGCCATTAGCTTTAAGCAAACAATGACAGCTTATGTTACATAATATCATCTGATAATACCCAAACATCCTAAATCTAATTGCCACTTTATATTCTTAAATTGATATTCTTGATTGTTCTTGATTGCTAAATAAATGTAAAGCCCTTCATTATGGTCTAGACACCTGGAGGAAATTTGGTATTTAAGCACATGCAAGGTAACTTAAAAGCAAAAGAAATGTAGCTCTAAAAATAAATTGTGACAACTGCTGTGTTCGTTTCCTCTACAGGTAAGATATTTTATTTAATGTAACTGTATTTTTGTTTGTTTGAGATGAAATAACATTTTTACTATTCTTTTAAGGGTTGAATGATAAACTTTCTATTTGGCAATTTTAGACTTATGTAAAGTATTTTATGTGCATTACCTTATATATTTATTTGTAAGTTAAATTGAAGGAATAATTGAAACTGATACAATATCACTGTTCATTAATGTAAATCTTTTTATGAATCTTGGTTATGTTATAACAAGAATATCAGTGAAACTGATGGATGCTCCCTGATGATGCGCTTTGTCAATGTATGTGTAAATAAACACCTAAAAAATCTATTATTAGCCTCGCGACCTTGATCCAGTGACCTCAAACCTCATCAAAAGGCAGAGGTCCATGCAAGGTACCTACATGCCAAATATGAAATCGATTGATTAAGTATTGAAGGCGCTATGAGAAATGGTAGCAAAAGTGTGACAGAAGGAAGTCTATTATTAGGGTCGGTGACCTTGACCTTGACCCCAGTGACCTCAAACCTCATCAAAAGGTTGAGGTCCATGCAAGGTACCTACATGCTAAATATGAAAGCGATTGGTTAAGTCTTGAAGGCTTTATGAGAAACGGTAGCAAAAGTGTGACAGAAGGAAGTCTATTATTAGCCACGGTGACCTTGACCACAGTGACCTCAAACCTCATCAAAAGGTAGAGGTCCATGCAAGGTACCTACATGCCAAATATGAAATCGATTGATTAAGTATTGAAGGCGCTATGAGAAATGGTAGCAAAAGTGTGACAGAAGGAAGTCTATTATTAGGGTCGGTGACCTTGACCTTGACCCCAGTGACCTCAAACCTCATCAAAAGGTTGAGGTCCATGCAAGGTACCTACATGCTAAATATGAAAGCGATTGGTTAAGTATTGCAGGCACTATGAGAAACAGTAGCAAAAGTGTGACAGAAGGAAGTCTTTTATTAGCCTAGGTGACCTTGACCCCAGTGACCTCAAACCTCATCAAAAGGTAGAAGTCCATGCAAGGTACCTACATGCCAAATATGAAAGCGATTGGTAAAGTATTGAAGGCGCTATGAGAAACGGTAGCAAAAGTGTGACGGAAGGAAGGAAGTAAGGAATAACGGAACTACAAACTGGCAACTATATGCTCCACCAAAAATATTTTCGGGGAGCATAAAAGGTAATTTTTAGATTAATTACATGCATGGCAAATAAGCTATACATTAATTTTACTATTTGCATATCAAAATATTACTTATATTAAAATATATTCATGTTATTGTTACATATAAAAAAATGCAGTGTCTGTTAATACTGTATCTGTAATGATTACCGGTAATAATTAGTTAAGACATTTTACAAATAAGATATTTTTATGATAAAGTTACTTTCAAAGAAAAGTGTGTTCTCACCTCAAACACTTATTTTCCCATATAATAGATTAATTATGAGAAATGTATAATGATTATAATTTTAATATGTTTTTGATTCTGTTGTATTTGTTATATAATAAAATGAAATGTAGCTTCTAAAATTAATTGTGACAACTGCTGTGTTCGTTTCGTTTCCTCTACAGTGAACCATTCGCACCGCATGCTTCCTACATATGGCGCATTCTCTTGCATGAAAAATAAAAAGCGGCATAACAACTTCAAAAAAGTTTATCCAGTTCATTGTTATTTGTAAATAATATTTATTCAAACATTTGCTTAAATGCATTGAAAACGAAACAGGAAAATATAAATTCAGACGATTAAGATACATTCAAAAACATGCTAACAAACATTTTGTTTCCTTTTTGCCTGTGATTTAAGGTGTACATGTTGCACTCAATCTTATAGGTCCATAGGCTGTTTATAATTGTATCAGAACAGTGCTGATGCATGGACATCGCATCAAATGATTATTGCATGTTATTGGGAAACCCTTGTCTCAAAATTTAATGCACATTTAACCTTTCAGAAAAATACTTATAATAATCATACACACATTCACCATCAAAAGTGGTGAAAATTAGATTACATTAAGCCCTGTTGTCCCACAGCATGGCTTATATTCAGTTATGTGAACACCACTGCTCACCTGGTAACAAGAGGGTCCCCAGCGTGGTTGGGTCCCCAGCGCCCCAATAGGCCACGCCCTTGAAGGCCCGTTCGACCTTTGGGGTTCAATGGAAGCCCATCAACCACCTGGTACTCGCCCATGAAGCTGCGACGACAAACGTTGAACACCGTGTCATCTTTGTTGAACATGGAAATGGTACTGGAGCGATCTTGAGATTTCCTGTCAAATGGATAATGATATTTGTTTAATGTTTCAGAGCAATAATTAATAAGGTCATCAACGGAGAGGGAGTTAAACACATTATGTGTTTATTTTAGTGTTAGATAGTCATCACTAAGAGTTTAAAAAATATATTTTCACAAGTGAAGGATTTCAATTAAAATTTTAGCTTAATATGACCTCAAGTGAAATTATCATACGATCTTTCAACAAAATCGTTAAATTTTATTTCAATTTTATTCTTTTGTACAATGAATTTATTAAATAAGTAAACTAAAGAACATTTAGTTTATTTTGAGGTCATTTTATATAGTGTCAGTATAGCAAACATGTTGCTCATAGGCTTCGGTGAGAAAACTGTGCTTTAGCGTCTGTATCCTCGTAGCTCAATTTAAGTCTAAAACTTGATTTTATGACTTTGTTATAGGTCAAATTGTACACAGACAGTAAGATTGTAAACCTTTTACAAAAATGAATTGAAACAAGAGTGCCAAACTGTCACAAGATATGCTCGTTTGAAGGTGTTGGACAACTTGATAACTTAACCATTTGAGTAGCAAAATTATATATTTTTGAAAATTAAGCAACACATAACTCTACCATTTGAGAGGAAAAGTGATATATTTTTGAAAATTAAGCAACAACTACATAAATATTAAACTAACCAGTTTACTGCATAACTAACCATACAAACTATATCCCGATCCAGAAAGCCTTGTGGTCATAAAAGTACACCATGTTAAATGCTTGAAATGCACTAAGTGACCTTGTGACCTAGTTTTTGACCCGACATGACCCATATTTGAACTTGCCCTAGATATCATCTTGACACAACTTCTGACCAAAGTTGGTGAAGATCGGATGAAAACTACTTCAATTAGAAAGCGTGCTAAATGCTTGAAATGCACTAAGTGCCCTTATGACCTAGTTTTTGACCCGGCATGACCCATATTTGAACTTGACCTAGATATCATTTAGACACAACTTCTGACCAATGTTGGTGAATATCTGATGAAAACCACTTCAATTAGAGAGCAGACGCCATGCTAAATCCTTGAAATGCACTAAGTGACCCTGTTACCTCGTTTTAGACCTGGCATGACCCATATTCGAACCTGACCTAGACATTGTCTAGATACAACTTCTGACCAAGTTTGGTGAAGATCGTATGAAAACCATTTGAACAAGAAACCGTCGGAGACGGGTGATGCTCCCCAAAGGTTTTTTTGGTCACAATATTGCACTATATATTCAGATTAAAGTAAACATCTCCTCTTGGTAGTGAAGCTTCCCATAAAGTTTCATTGAATTCCGGTCATTAGTTGCTGAGAAATAGCCCGGACAAAATTATGCACGGATGGACAGGCAGACACACACACAGACAGACGAAGCGGCTCCTATATGCTAATAAGAGGGCGGACACTGCTGTGGAAACCGCTGGCCTGTATAAAAAGGCCCCCAATAGATGCCACGAATTGAAATGTGTGTGACCGTATGAAATCAATGGAACGAGTCATTTATAATAGGGGAAATCTAGGCGTCTAAATAATTATTTGGGCTAAAATAAGCCATTCAAAAATGAACCGTAGAACGTCCCAAAACATATGTTAACTAGAGCTTTGTCACAGACATGACGTATACCCCCACATGCCGCACTGACACAGAATATTTTGCATTCTGTCTTCACAACCAAGAGAAGCTTATTTATGGTGATTTTTAATAATTACTTTGCAATTATCATTTATGGCCATTTTGACCTTGGAACTCTTGAATTCTTTCGCATGACACGCCATCCAATGACTGTGAACAAAAGCCATTTTTGACCTTTGAACTCAAAGTGTGACCTTGACCTTTGAGATATCAACATATTCTTTCGTGTGACACACCGTCCAATGATGGTCAACAAATGATTTTAAAATCTCACAATGAACGACATAGTTATGGCCCGGACAAGATCATTTATGGCCATTTTTGACCTTTGAACTCAGTGTGACCTTGACCTTGGAAATATCGACGAAATTCTTTCGCGCGACACATCGTCCACTGATGGTAAACAAATGTGCTAAATGATCTTAAAATATCACAATGAATGACATAGTTATGGCGCAGACAAGCTCATTTATGACCATTTTTGACCTTTGAACTAAAAATGTGACCTTGACCTTGGAGATATCGACGTAATTCTTTCGCGCAACACACCGTCCTATGATAGTTAACAAAATGTGGCAAATGATTTTAAAATCTCACACTGAACGATATAGTTATGTCCCGGACATTTTTGACCTATGAACTTAAAGATTGACCTTGACCTTGAAGATATCAACATAATTCTTTTGTGCGACACACCATCCAATAATGGTGAACACATGTGCTGAATGATTTTAAAATCTCACACTAAACGACATAGTGATGGCCGGGACAAGCTCATTTATGGCCAATTTTAACCTTTGAACTCAAAGTGTGACCTTGACCTTAGAGATATTGATGTAATTCTTTTGCGTGACACACCATCTAATGATGGTAAACAAATGTGCCAAATGATTTTAAAATCTCACAATGAATGACATAGTAATGGCCCGGACAAGCTCGTTTATGACAATTTTTGACCTTTGAACTCAAAGTGTGACCTTGACCTTTGAAATATTGAGATAATTCTTTTGCACGACATACCGTCCATTGATGGTGAACAAATGTGCCTAATGATTTTAAAATCTCACACTGAACAACATAGTTATGGCCCGGACAAGCTAACTTTTGGCCATTTTTGACCTTGGAACTCAAAGTGTGACCTTGACCTTGGAGATATCGATGTAATTCTTTTGCGTGACACACCGTCTAATGATGGTGAACAAATGTGCCAAATGATTTTAAAATCTCACAATGAATGACATAGTAATGGCCTGGACAAGCTCATTTATGGCAATTTTTTACCTTTGAACTCAAAGTGTGACCTTGACCTTTTAGATATTGAGGTACTTCTTTCGCATGACACACCTTCCAATGATGGTGTACAAATGTGCCAAATTATTTTAAAATCTCACAATGAACAACATAGTTATGGCCTGGACAAGCTTATTTTTGGCCATTTTTGACCTTTTAACTCAAAGTGTGACCTTGACCTTGGAGATATCAACGTGATTCTTGCGCGTGACACCGTCAAATGATGGTGAACAAATGTGCCCAATTATTTGAAAATTTCACAATAAACAACAAAGTTATTGCCCGGACAAGCATTTAACCTTTGAACTCAAAGTGTGACCTTGACCTTTGAGATATTGACGTACTTCTATCACGCGACACAATGTCCCATGATGGTGAACAAAAGTACCAAGTCATTTCAGAATATAACGATAAATGACATAGTTATGGTCCGGACAAACTTTCTGTTTAAATTGCACTAAGTGACCCCGTGACTTAGTTTTTGACACGGCATGACCCATATTAAAACTTGACTTAGACATCATCTAGATACAATTTCTGATCAAGTTTGGTGAAGATCGGATGAAATTTTCGGGACAGACCAACAGACAGACAGACCGACAAAGTGACTCCTATATAGCCCCCATTACCAGTAATGGGGGTATAATAATGACTGTATATACATCTTACATTTTATATTCTAATTCAGTTTTCAACATTAAAATCTTATGCTCTGTGACACAAATATTTATGTAAAAGCCACATTTTTTGTATTGTTTTCAATAAATGGCAAACTGGTTATAATGAAAGATTAAGAAAGCAGAACTCACATGCGCATGATGTCTGGATCAGCCCAGGGGGGCCGTCTCAACACTTCCTCTGCTGTGTACACGCTGGGACTGTACTCAAGGTAGCTTGTCTGTAATAGAAAGTACAACAACTTTCTTGCTTTCGTTAGCAAAGGAAAAGAAAAAAATCAAACTGACCAATACTGCTGGAAAGTAATAATCTAGAAAAAAAGATGGATATGTTCAGTGTGCATATACAGGTCCTAAATACAAGTGAGGTAACAGACGATGTGCGTTATGACAGTGTACATAAACAAGTAACAGACTGTCTAACCTATATAAGTGTTCATGGACATATTCATATTAACTGTTGAATACAAGTACACACATTTACTGTTCCCAAATAGTCCAAGCGTGAAACATGTATATTAGCAAAGTTAGTGTGAATCAACTTAACATTTGATGATTTTTTATGTATTATTTAAGGCAAATCTATGTCACTGCACTGTGGCTAGTCGTTTGAGGCTTTCAAGAGCATCAGTATGTTCTTTCCTTTAAGGTGATATGCTGAATGTTTCTGTACATAAATGTTGGTAGTCACATAAGAAGACACAGAAGATATAGATTCAGCAAGTGGTACAACTTGTGTCAGAAGCTCATTGCAACGGGACACTAGGTCAACCATTATACTACAAGGGTTGACCTAGTGTCCCGTTGCAATGAGCTTCTGACACAAGTTTTACACATATTCATATAATTTTCAGATTTCTTATTTACATTGTTTATTTTACACTTTATTTCAATCTTTGAAAAGAAATTAATCATGTCCACAAATTCATATAACCCTTTCTCACTCAGAAGAAAAGTGAGGATGGCTTTGTGCAAACAGCATAAAACCAGAACAGCCTGGGAGTAACTCGCAGTCTGTAGGGTTTTAATTTTATGCTGTTTGCTGCTCAGCAGTATTTAAGGTCTTTAATTAAATTAAACTTTCTGAAGGACTACAAATGTGTCAAAATACATATCTAACTGGGTAAGGGTTAATATATACCAAGAAAGTATCAATTTCAAATTCATTAAATTTTCGCTTTATGTGTGCAAGTCTTTAAACTTCTATAAGGGGCATTTTTCTGGACTGATATGTAAAGGTAGATTGCAAAATTGTAATTTTTGTAAAAAAGTAAGTACAAGTAGCATTTACCGGTATTGTCTTAAAATTTTAAACACTATTGTTTCTTTTAATTTTAACAGCCACTCTCCCACTACCTTTGCTTCAAGAATGAGCAATGTCAGCTACTGGCATTAAAGAATGTGCACACTTAGTACTGGTACACCAGCCAACGCTAGAAAGTGCAAGTAGGTTAACCCTTTCCCTTCTCAGAAGCAAAGTAAAAATGGCAATGTGCAAACAGCATAAAATCAGAACAGCCTGCGAGTAAATTGCAGTCTGTTCAGGTTTTATGTTGTTTTGTGCTCATCAGTATCTAAGGGTTCGAAATGAAGCTTTTAAAACTTGAACTTAGTAAGAACGGCATTTAATTAAATGTAACTTTCCAAGGAGCTACAAACGCGACCAATTACATACCTAAGTGGTAATGGTTTAAATACATATCTAAGTGGTAAAGGGTTAAATACGTATCTAAGTGGTAATGGTTTAAATACATATCTAAGTGGTAAAGGGTTAAATACGTATCTAAGTGGTAAAAGGTTAAATATGTATCTAAGTGGTAAAGGGTTAAATACGTATCTAAGTGGTAAAAGGTTAAATATGTATCTACCAGGTAAAGGGTTAACTAACCACCATATATGACTTAATATAATGATAAATAATTCCAATCAAACTCACAAACACTTTCTTATGATAATTATTATTTTATGTATATATTCTTACACCCCAAGGCACTTTATCATCTGGAACTGAGAAGCGGACAACATCTGAGCCGAGGTACGGAGACATTCGGGCACGGAAGTGTGTCCTGAACTGCTCTTCAAACAACTTCTCAATCCTCTGCCTATCCTCCTGTGCTTTGCGTTCTTGTCGCCTTTTTTCTGAAGTGATAAGTTCCAACATATTTATGGTTGTATTGTCTTAGTTATAAACCAATTTAAAATGGTTACTGTCACTGTTGTGCCACAGACATACCCCATGCAGGCTTCTTTCTCCCACATTAATGTCAAATCTTTGTACTGTTTTTGAATACCATTATCATGGCCAGTTTTGACCCATCGGGGCATTTAAAAAAAATAAAATTGTACAGGACCACAATTATAAGTTACATAACATTTGTTATCCTCAGAAGAAAAAAAAATTGCTGTATAAAATTATGTAAGGGTATGAACCCTACTACATGACCTATGTTAACCTTAGGGGTATAACTAAAACAAAATTATCCAGAGACTGCCATATGATGTCAAATACCAAATTAAAAACCTCTGAACTTTGTAGTCTCAGATACAGCAAATATTCTATATAAATACAGATGAATTCATACAATATCTCAATTGAGAATGGGGCACAACTTTTGTTATGTTTAATGTTAGATACACAATTGCACACGCGCAACTTCCTATCATTAACAATGTTATTTATATGCACAAACCTACCAATACTTGTTTACAAAAAATAATATTAAACAAGATTCAGCCTTCAATACACACTGATTTTGTCAGTATTAATTGATTGACCTGTGTGAATAAGTCATAGTCCAACATAAGGTCAAGGTCAAGGTCAAAATGAGGTCAGGTGATGCGAGTGTGCTGTGAAATGGATAGAGCTATAAAAGAACTTTAGTAAGTTGTATTGATGTTCATCGAACAATCAATTTGGGTTAACCAAGTATGTTAACCTTCTGAAAAAGTCTAAGAGAAGGTCAATGTCAAGGTTTTAACCCTTTGCATGCTGGGAAATTTGTCTTCTGCTAAAATGTTGTCTGCTGAATTTCTAAAAGTAGCATTTTCTTCGATTTTTTTCAAAGAATATTATCAGAATAGCAAACAGTTTGGATCCTGATGAGACGCCAAGTTCTGTGGCGTCTCATCTGGATCCAAACTGTTTGCAAAGGCCTTCAAAATTCTGTTCCCGCACTGAAAGGGTTAAAATCAGGTACAGTGATGTATTAGTATGTTGAGAGTGTTCATAGATACCATCCATGCAAGTATCAAAGCTTTGTAGCAAGCGGTATTGCTTTCAGACAGTTTTATATTGGGTTAGACAAGAATTAGGACCATCTGAATAAGTCCATTAGTAGGTCAAAGTAAGTTCAAAATGAGGTCAGGTGATATAAGTGGTATTGATACTGTTCAAAGACATCATCAATGTATAACAGCTTTACAGAAAACAATATTGTTCAAATATCAGTACAGAAGGTCAGGGTATGGGGTGGTATTGATACTGTACAAAAACATCATTCACATATAAAAGCTTTACAGAAAGCAATATTGTTAAGATATGCAGATCTAAAGAGGTCAGGTGGTATTGTTGTTGTGAAAGTTTCATAGCTAACTTCCATTGTAGTATCAAAGCTTTGTAGTAAGTGGCATTTATGTTAAAAGAAACACGTTAATTGTCTTTACCATAAAAATCAACCTTGAGATTAGTCCATGTAAGGTCATTGTCAAGGTCAAAATGAGGTCAGTAGATTTGGGTGTGTTCAAAGTGCTCAAATATAACATCCATGCAAGTATCACAGCTTTGTAGCAAGCAGAATTGATGTTATAAAAAAAATAAAATAGTGTTAACCTGGTAAGGGGGTATACATGAACGGATGGACTGACCTATGGACCACGGAGGAAGGGAATAACAATATGGCTCTAAGCATAGGTAGATGATCGGGGCATTACAAATTACTAGCAATTCTACAAGAGTAAATACAATCACATGTGATGCATGGGACATTCACCAGTTACCAGCAGGTCTACAAGGGTAAATGCAAACACATATTACATCAAGCTCAGACAACTTCATCTAGAGTAAACACACATTTATACATTATGATATGAGTGCACACAAATATCTATTAAAGAAATAATTTTTGGCTAATACTAAGTTATTGCAGTCAAAACTCATGATCTTGAGTTTCTATGTATATTAATTTAATCACAAGGGCGATAGCAGGGGAGCTTTTGACAACAAGCATCAGAACAACAAACCGTTGGTTATATCCACAATACTGGTGCTGGTAACTTAAATTATTTCCATTCTACCACATATTTATATAATTTGTGTGTACAATACAAAAACTATTTTAATATATATATGCTCAGCCTCTTTTCTGCAAAAATGTACTCATATGACTTTCTGTGACTTCAACACACCGAAACATTTCAAAATGATAAAAGCTGCATTCATAAACATTTAGTAAATAATTAAACACATTGTAACTATTATGCAAATAAATCTAAATAAATAATTAAATAGCATTTTCTCAATAATTTTTTTTTCCAAATACTGTGAAATGCACAAACTAAGTTTTTGAAATTTTTACCAAATCTGCAATAAACACATGCATATTACTGAGCAATTTCTGGGAATTTCCTGAACTACTTTCACAACATTAGGCTCCCCGATGGTTTTGTGGTAGAATCTTAATTGTATTACCTTTCTGTTGTGAGCCAGTGAAAACTACAAATATTATTGGTAACTGAATGATTTCATTAACAATTTAACTTAAGATTAATATAATTTTCTTTAAATGTCAAGGCTTGAAAATAAATGACAAACTTTTGTTACATATAAAACATGAGTATCAAGTGAAATTCTAAAGTTATGATGATATACTAAAATAATAAACTATAAAGATACTTGACAACTTTTGATTGTTAAAAAAACTAGAACATAAGAGTCACATTCTGACAAAACAGGGCTTAATGTATGTGCATAACGTGTCATTTGAGATTAGTCTGCCCATCCCCACAGGCCGATCAGGGACAACACTTTCCACATAAACTCAATTTTTGGTTAGAAGAGACTTTCTTTCAAATAAAAATATTTCTAAAATGCCATTGAAGCAGAAAGTGTCGTCCATTATTAGCCTGTGCAGACAGCACATGCATTAAGCCAAGTTTTTGAAGAAAGCTGCTCATTATGATACCCAACCACTGTCTGGGTTATTCCATGATCAGTATTCTACACAAGTTGGGCGCAAAAAGAATATGTTTCAGTCTGTCTGAATATCTGAATGTTTCTTGTAAAAAAACACACACAGAGAAGATGATCCTTAAGTTTTAAGCATCTCTTGTTTGCTGTTCTATCCATATTTAAGAATTAGGGCTTAGCAACCACACGTATTGTTATCAAACTCTTCAATTTTTATAGAATATTCCATATGAAAAAAACAAAATGTGCTTTGAAATATATTATTTCGTGTAACTGTGTACCTATATTTTTCAGACAGTTGCCTATGCATGATCTTGTCAGTATCATTTTCTCTTTACTACAGATATGCATTCTGACTTGTTTGACTTCATTTCCAAACCAAGATACTGATGAGCAGAAAACAGTATAAAACCTGAACCAGGGTGCAGAATCAACGGGGTTTTCAGGTGTTTTCACACGGGCTAGACAGAATGTAATCACACCGTTAAGAACTTTATTCTTGCAAACTTTATTCTTGAAAATATCTCAAGTTATTGAAATACATTACCAAAAATCTATAGTGCAGTTTCTATATCTTAAGGCATTAGAATAAATCCTTGAATATGCCTGAAATCGGTGACAAAATTTCACGTTGCGTGAAACATAACCTTGTACAATGCATGCAGTGAAAATGGAATTTTTTAACAAGAACACATGCTTATTAAATAAAGTAATTCTCATGTATTTCACATTGCCATAAGCAGCATAAAAATCTGTCTGTTATGCCCAAATTAAAATTCTTAAGAAAACTTCTTTGAAAAAGTTATTTGAAAGAAAGCACCACTTACTGTGGTGTTTAAATCACGTAAAGTTAAAAGGTGGAACCCCAAAAAGTCATGTGATCCTGCACCCTGAAACCAGACTGCAAGTTAATTGAAGACTGTTCTGGTTTTTTGCAGGTTGCATAATAATGACCATTGTCACTTTGCTCCTGAGTAAGAAAATGGTAAAGATAATATATACATGTGTACCTTTTTCTCTCAGTTCCTCTGGTGTCGGAGGAAGGTGACCGGCTCCCAGGCTGTTCTTTTTCAGGGTCTCTACAATCCACTGTATCTGAAAACCATATCATGGGCTCAAATATAGAAAGCCTTGTTCTGGGGAAAAAATGGGCTAAATTTAATGCATGTGCTTACATTTTATACCCAGATTAACCTCTGCAGTCCTAACAGGCTCATCAGGGATGACACTTTATGCCTAAATGGGACTTTGGTTTAGACAATACCTCCTTTAAACCAAAAATTCCATAAAAAGGGGAAAGTGTCGTCCCAGATTATCGTGTGCGGACACCACAGGCTAATCTGGATCAACACTTTAAGCAAATGCATTAAGTCCAGTTTTCTCTACAATCCATTGACTCTGAAAACCAAACCTGAAAATAAATATGTTCTTCTTCATAGTATAAACAATATATCTATAAAGTTTCATATTGATACACAAACAACTAGGAGACCAGTTCACAACATAAAGTACATTTGAACAATTATGAATGTATAATTTGTTTTCCTAAGTTCTAGGGCAAATGTTTGTGTAAAAAATATTGTGACTTTCATAAAAAAAATCTTGCATGTAACTATGAGGTTTCATGTTGACATGCGGAAAACTGAGAGACTAGTCTGCAACATAAAGTACATATGTGCAACTTGAAAGACCAACTGACCGACCAAGTGACAGACCAACCGACTGACCAACCGACCGACCAAGCGACAGACTGACCGACCGACCAACCGACCGACCTACCAAGCGACTGACCAAAAGGGTGATTCCAGTATACTCCGCAACAAACTTTATTTTCAGGGGTATAACAACAAAATCAGGTAAAGGCAACAAATTGTCAGAATGATACACACCTGTTGCTCAAGGCCTGCAAGTCGACTGTCCAGTTTTGGTGGCAGTTTGACCTCAACGCTGGTGGGTGACAATGGCGTCACAAGATCCCGTACCTCTGCTGGGCCTGCTGTCAATGACAACTGCCCAAACTGGTGTTGCTGCTCCTGAAGATCATCTATGCGATTAATGAGAGCCTTCAGCCTGAAAGGGTTAAAGATCTTCTCCATTGTCATTGAAAAAAAGAGAGGCTCACTCTGGGAAAATGGGGCTTAATGCATGTGCGTTTAATGTCAACCCGGACCGCACAGGCTAATAAGGGATCACATTTTCCATTTTATGGTAGTTGTTGCCGTAAGGATGTCTCTTCTTTGCAAAAATCCAGTTTAGATGGAAAGTGTTGTCCTTGATTAGCAGACTGGACAGACTAATATGTTATGACATTTTAAGCACATTTATTAAGTCTTTCAGTGCGGGAACCGAATTTTGAAGGCCTTTGCAAACAGTTTGGATCCAGATGAGACGCCACAGAACGTGGCCTCTCATCAGGATCCAAACTGTTTGATATTCTGATAGTATTCTTTGAAAAAAATCCAAGAAAATACTAATTTTAGAAATTCAGCAGACGACATTTCAGCAGATGAAAAATTTCCCAGCATGCAAAGGGTTTACTCCTAGCAAGGATCCAATATATGCTTATACCCCATGTTCTTTGATTTTTGTGGGTTTGTCAACAATCAAGGTTTTGTATCTTAATCGAAGACGGCGTCTAGTAATGGCCAGAGGTGGTATTCCAGAAACATCTTAAGTCATTTCTTAAATAATTTCACTTACATTTAAATTCAAAATTAGAATGTTTTGTATTTCTTTACTAAATATGAAAACACATGTTTTTTTTGTATTCCTAAAAAAACATTAGCATAATAATGTTATTTAAATGTATATCTTGATGCCAATCTATTGCAATATGAAATGAAACACTTAAGAAAATTTCCTAATTTAAGGATAAGAATAAAATTTAACTTAAGATGCTTCTGGAATACGACCCCTGGTCTAAGAGGGGCTTTTAATGATTACAAGTTTAAGGTCTTAAAAATAGCATATTTGCTCACAATTTTAAAAGAAGAATTTGATGTGAAATGGTCAACACTGACAACTCTGGATGATAGGTATATCAATTTGTTTGCATTGTGTTTATTATAAAGCATATCAGAAAATGTCCAACTAAAAAACATGTGCATTTAATAATTGTGTCATCCCACAAAGTTTTATTTAATTAAAAGCAAAACAAGTAGAGTGTTAATTTCTTACGTGTCATTTGAAGAGGTGACTTTGAATTCCATGCTCTGGAACTCATTCTGTTCCCGTTTCTGATGGTACGCATCGGCTATCACATTTTCCCATTGAACCAGCTCCCGTTCATGTTTGAACTTTCGTCCTAAAATTATTTATCATATACATAAAAAACTGTTACAAACACATTTTTGGGACACAGTCATTTTATTTTTAATAATTTAGTTTTCTTTTATTTCTCATATTGTTTGATGAATTATCATTGTGTATGTTTAATTACTGGTTCACATAGGTTTAAACAAAATTGGTTAAGAAAGCAATTTGGAATGTTATTAAGGAATATACTTTTAAAAATTCTTAGGTGATATATAAATTGTAACTCTATTATTTTAAACAAACTTGCTTTTTTTACAACACACTGAGTCACAAACAACAACACACTTATTATAATAGTAAAATTACAGTTTTATAAATGAAGAAAAAAGGTCCAAAACAACAAATAATACAAATACAAAAATTAAACGACACAAAGACAACATCATGTATATTGAAGGCAAAATTCAGGACAACAACAGTTACTGTAATAAAGTAAAGGCACCTTGAAGCAATCTATGAAAGGAACACAGCTTACAATAAAGAGTGCAAATTTTGTCTTAAACAAATATATCTTGAATATTTTCTAACAGAACTCCATCCATATCTTCTATTTGTCATGGAAATAAAAAAAAATGCTCTCAATTTGTAATGATCTGAACAAACATCATCTTCAGAAGACAGTTCATTAAGAGATATCAAAAAAAGTTAATTGAATTAAATGCAGAGGTAAAATATTTTTGATTAAATAAATTTGATGATATGACAAGTCATGTACTTACGAAAGTCATTGTCTGCTTCCTGGTTTTGCAATGTTTTGCAACACAGCAAGGTTGCAATATACTTAAACAGCAGGATTATATGGATAAACAAAATCAGCGGGGGACAAAGCACAGGGCGGGTGTAGTATTCATAGATGAGGGAATACCGCTGGAAGCACCAGTGTTTGTCCGTGTTGTCCTGAACCCTCTGGAACGTGTAGCTGGGAACAGAATTTCACAACACCATAAACGTAAGCGGAGAAAAGCAAGATGAACAGAGAGGGAATAAAGGTTGAGCCATTACATTTCTGCATGCACTGAAAAATGTAATTGCAGAAACATTTTGTTGAACATTTAAAAAAAAATTAACCTAAAAATGTTTAAATGACAAAAAACAACAATAGATAATATCAGGTCAAGATGAAAAAACTAAATTGTGCATGAAGTAAAATTGAAATACATAGCATTCCAAGTACAGATATAATTAACATGTGCTATAAACAGCGCCAATATAAGTCTACAGTCTATACAAATAATTGTTATACGATAGATTCGGTTGCAGTAAAAGGATAAAATGTCTGGATTCCTCGATGCTAGAAATAAAATAAACAGGCATGCAAAACATAACTAAAAAAGAAACCGTCAGAGACTGCATGGTGATGCTCCCCAATTTTTTTTGTCACAATATTGCACTATATGCACTATTCAGATAAAAGGAAACGTCTTGAGGGCACAGTAAGTTGGGGGGAAAATAATTTTTTATAGAAAATTTCAAAAAGCCATAACTCTGTGAAAAATCATCTGACCAGAACCCCCTTATTATATGCACATCTCCTGTTGGTAGTGAAGCTTCCCATAAAGTTTCATTGAATTCCGGTAATTAATTGCTGAGAAATAGCCCGGACAAAAATTGTGCACAGGACGGACGGACACAGAGACAGACAGACGAAGCGGCGACTATATGCTCCCCCCAATTTTTTGGGGGGGAAGCATAAAAATGAAACATCCAATAAAGGCAACTGGACAACAAAAATAAAAAATTAAAAGCAAGCTTGATCATCTAATTGTATGAACTACAGTATATATTACAGCAACTTTTTGTTTAAAAAATTTGTTTCTGTTATTGTAATTTTTAAAGTAAGCTTTCTCCAGAAAAGAAGTAGGTTCACATGTCAAAAATTTAATCAAAGGAACGCATTTGGCTGATAAAATGAAAAGGACATTATGAATATTAAATCAAATCATATTGGGGCCTTCAAAAAATTGAATAGTAAAGGAGTGGAGTATAATTTTATACTAGTTCATACTGGTAGCTGTTAAAGTTGGCTTTATATGATGGAAACAAAAAACACAGATTTCACAAAAAAAGAGTCTTTTTCTGGAAAAACTAGGCTTAATGTATGTGAATAAATTAACACTTTCCACCTTAACTGGGTTTTCATTAAGAAGAGACTTCCTGTAAACAAAAGAATCCATAAAAGCAGAAAGTGTTGTCCTTGATTAGCCTGTGGGGACTGCACAGGCTAATCTGGAATGACACTTAATGCATATGCATTTAGCAGACTGAAGAGGCTTATATTGACAAATGAAAAAATATTTATACAACAGCCCAGTTTTCTCAGAACAAGGCTCAAATGAACGCCTACTGTGAGAGTAACTTACGTACTCCATGCCTCCAGTGACTACTAACACCTTTATGCCGACCACAGATGCATTTGAGAAACTTATAAATATAGTGGAACACACTCAAGGGTGGAACAACCGCGTTCCTACGACAATAGTTCATTACAATTTCATATCGCATGAAGTACCTAAATTGCATCGGTGTTCTGCTGTGTTATTTCAAAAATGTTGCTGCAAATATGTAAAAAACCACATGAGATACTGAGATGTGAACATAAACAAAGCAACATTATGAAACAAGAAACCGTCGGAGACGGGTGATGCTTCCCAAAGATTTTTTTGTCACAATATTGCACCATATATTCAGATAAAAGGAAACGTCTTGAGGGCACAGAAGTTGGGGGGACAATAATTTTTTATATAAAATTTCAAAGGCCATAACACTGTGAAAAATCATCTGACCAGAACCCGCTGATAATATGCACATCTCCTCTTGGTAGAGAAGCTTCCCATAAAGTTTCATTGAATTCCAGTCATTAGTTGCTGAGAAATAGCCTGGACAAAAATGTTGCACGGACAGACACACGGCGGACGGATGGACAGACAAAGGGGAGACTATATGCTCCCCCCCCCCAAATTTGGGGCAAGCATAGCTCTAGACCAGACAGTATTGATCTCATGCAATATGGGGCAAACATAGCTCTAGACCAGACAGTATTGATCTCATGCAATATGGGGCAAGCATAGCTCCAGACCAGACAGTATTGATCTCATGCAATATGGGGCAAGCATAGCTCCAGACCAGACAGTATTGATCTCATGCAATATGGGGCAAACATAGCTCTAGACCAGACAGTATTGATCTCATGCAATATGGGGCAAGCATAGCTCCAGACCAGACAGTATTGATCTCATGCAATATGGGGCAAACATAGCTCTAGACCAGACAGTATTGATCTCATGCAATATGGGGCAAGCATAGCTCCAGACCAGACAGTATTGATCTCATGCAATATGGGGCAAACATAGCTCTAGACCAGACAGTATTGATCTCATGCAATATGGGGCAAGCATAGCTCTAGACCAGACAGTATTGATCTCATGCAATATGGGGCAAACATAGCTCTAGACCAGACAGTATTGATCTCATGCAATATGGGGCAAGCATAGCTCCAGACCAGACAGTATTGATCTCATGCAATATGGGGCAAACATAGCTCTAGACCAGACAGTATTGATCTCATGCAATATGGGGCAAGCATAGCTCCAGACCAGACAGTATTGATCTCATGCAATATGGGGCTCTAGACCAGACAGTGCAAGCATGCAGTCTGGTCAGGAGCTACCCTGTCTGCTTATGAGACCACAAAACCTTGCACTACTTTATAGAGGATAGGTTACCCCAAACCAGACTGTGCAAATGGTCAGCCAATATATGCCAAACAACCAGTTTTCCCAGGATTCAATTAAATTGCATGAGTGTTTAGTTGATAAAAGTCAATCAAAATACCTATTAGTGACATATGATGTGCAAAGTACATGTATGTAATGCATATAACTTAAAACTTATGTTCTGTGTACATGTTTGTAAGCTCAGTACTGTCAAAACAAGCAAAATAAATGTTTGTAAAACATCTTCAGAATGTCTTGTCATAATTTAAATCAAATTCACACAGAATCATTTCACTATTTTCATACTAAATTTCTTATGGGGTAAACCTTTCTGTCAAAGCATTCGAGGCAATCAAGGGAAAACAAATTTATATCCGGCCTTATATAGCTTCTAATTCTCTTTTAGAAAAAGAGAAACACACCAACATTAGAAAGCTCTCAAACAGATTTCACATTATTACATATGAATAAACAAGCATGAATTAATCGGGAAAAACACACAAACATAAGAATGAAACTATGCTGGCACCTGAACATGGCAATGAGAAGGTTGAGAAGTAGGACGTTGGCAAACATCATGTAGACACCCATCAGGATGGGAACCACGACCTTGCCCACATCGCTGGGGCACCGTGGGCTGGTACCGTTACTCCATAGCATTTCATCAAACGTGCAATTCTGATCACCTGTAGGGTATGAATACAAGGCTTAAATCTTACAATACTGTCAGGCAATATAGACGTCCACTATTCGTTTCAATTAAGGTAAGTTCAGGGGAAATGTATTTGCGTAAAGTGTTGTCCCAGAGATGCCTGATTAGTCAGTACTGGCAAATGAGACCCTTTCTGCCTAGACTGGTTTTACCTTGAGCAAATGAGACCCTTTCTGCCTAGAATGGTTTTACCTTGAGCAAATGAGGCCCTTTCTGCCTAGAATGGTTTTACCTTGAGCAAATGAGACCCTTTCCGCCTAGACTGGTTTTACCTTGAGCAAATGAGACCCTTTCCGCCTAGACTGGTTTTACCTTGAGCAAATGAGACCCTTTCTGCCTAGACTGGTTTTACCTTGAGCAAATGAGACCTTTTCTGCCTAGACTGGTTTTACCTTGAAATGAGACCCTTTCCGCCTAGACTGGTTTTACCTTGAGCAGGCAAATGAGACCCTTTCCGTCTAGACTGGTTTTACCTATAGCAGGCAAATGAGACCCTTTCCGCCTAGACTGGTTTTACCTTGAGCAGGTAAATGAGACCCTTTCCGCCTAGACTGGTTTTACCTTGAAATGAGACCCTTTCCGCCTAGACTGGTTTTACCTTGAGCCGGTAAATGAGACCCTTTCCGCCTAGACTGGTTTTACCTTGAGCAAAGACTTTCTTTAAACTAAAAATACATTAAAAAACGGAATGTGCTGTTCCTGATTAGTGATCGGACAGCACATGATAATCTGGGATGACACTTTACACATACCAGTACATTAAGCCCAGTTTTCCCACAACATGGTTCATTTAAAGAATGTTCACAACATTTATATTGGCCTTTATTTGAACATGTGAACATTTCATAATCAAAATATATTTCCACTCTCACAGAAATATTAATTAAGAAAAATAATATTTCATCAAACATTTGCCATGTTTGATTTCTGGAAGAAAGAAAAATGCACAAAAGTCTCAAACTCCATTATACAGTAAGTGAAGTCAACATTTAGGTCTTTTCAGGGGGCTTGTTTGATGCTGTTGTTTGAAACAAAACCTACCAGTGTATGCAGCTGCTTCATACACACCTTCAATTTCATCGAGGAACAACTCTCCATAGATGTTCCAGTAAGACTTCCTGATGACCTGCGACACCGTGCTCCAGGACAGAGGGGAGTTTGGATACAAGATGGAGTGGGAAGCGATGGCGTAAGACACAACAAACACCATCAGGATCACGAGGAAGTACATCAAGTCTTGTACCTAGGGTCAACAATGTATACATGTACATACACAAATAAATGTGGTACTTTCAATTAAGTGAATGACTTCTTCTATCCTAGAGTAGTAATATTTTAATTTATTTTAAATATCATAATTATTATTATTACTACTATCATTATTATTACTATTATCATTACAACAAAATATAGTTAACAAAAAAAATACATTGAGAACTTTAATTATTAATTATTAATCACATCTTTTTAAATATTCTTAAGATCTTAAATATTATCAGTATTATCAATCCTTTAAACACATAAGGTTACTTATAAACTGCTTCAATATGACACCAACCATTTTTCCAATCATGACCAGTTTGGGTCCCAGCCTTTTGTGCACCGAGAAAATGTGCAGCAGACGTAGAAAAAATGAGATGAAGTTCAATGCAAGGAACACCCGGGCAGCCTCAAATGTGTTCTTGTACGGTAAGAAACGCAAAATGATCCCAATTATGAAGAGACCTATGGTGATTATGTCGACGATGTTCCATGTGTCCGTGATATAGCTTTGCAGTTTGGAGAACAGGGTTGTCGAGGAACTGGTGACTACCTGGAAAATGACGCACACAAAAACGTTCACTGAAATTTGCGTATACCAGTGCTACAGCATAAAAATATAACATAAATGTGTGTGTATATTGTTCACCATTGTTGTACTCTTCATTTTGTTGATGAAAAAAGGGCACTTATATAATTATGACATTTTACAGTATCATTATTATTGTTAATAAAGATAACTGGATATCACTTATATTTTATTTTCAACTTTCATTTTTAAATGTGTTTTAGAAACACTGCTACCATTATTTCAAAGGAGTTTTAGAAACAATTGATCGAAATTACTGTCCTCATGTGCGAGGGAAGATTTATAAACATTGGCCAGAGAAACTTATGGATTTAATTAACGGGAGTTAAAACTATACGTAACAACATTGCTTCTTACTTTCATTAAAGAAGGAATCACAAATACATGTACCTCCTGTATTATGTATCTGACCAATTGCTTTACTCAGCAATAGATAATGCATTAATTAGTATAAAACGAGTATACTGTTCAATAGGGAAAATAAAATAAATACACTATATAATACACCAACAAAAGAATAATAATCTTACTTTGGCATGGAACTTAAACCAAGAACTATAATACTAATGCCAATTAAAAAAAATTAAGAACAATACATTATATTTCACAGTAATTGATCTTTTAAACCAATAAATTAAAGAGCAAAGTAGGGTTAGTAAGCATCTTTAGTGATAGTGGTAGTTCCATCAAAGATTTTACACTCACCTGCTTTAAAACATTTTTTTTATTATAACTGTATGCAGTATTTACATATTAAAAAAACATACTTTGTAATTGGGGCATTTGGTGCATTCATATTCAATTAGTAAACAAGTTAATTTATCATTTTATATCTTATTGTTATTTGACCTTAAGAAATTGTGCAATCAATTTTAGGTCAATATACTTGTATGTAATGTTATTTCTAGGTAAAATAAAGTGCCTCATACTTATTGATTCAACAAGAGCATCACATAACTGGTGCCACGCTCGGCTGCGAAAGTTTGTCAGATTTTTTTTTTAGAGGTCACAGTGACCTTGACCTTTGACCTAGTGACCCAAAAATGGGTGTGGCATGTAGAACTAATCAAGGTGCAGCTACATATGAAGTTTCAAGTTGTAGGTGGAAGCACTTTTATTTTAGAGCCAAAGTTCAAAACCTTAACAAAATGTTAAGGTTTTTCGGACGATACAGACATGCTGGCTATGACAATACCTCGGGTTTTCTCCGAAAACAGCCGAGCTAAAAATTGAATTTACATATAAAAAGCAGCACATACAACCATGGCCTCAAAACATGTACTGGACTTTGGGAAATATTTATTTTACAAAAATGTATATAAAATTATTACACATATTTAAGGCATCATTAAATGTTTGCATACAAAAGTTACTAGATGTACATGTACAAATTTAGAGGGCAACAGAGAGGAAGTCAAACAGCAAAAGAATATTCTACAAAACAACTACTTAAGGAAATTTAATCTACAAATATGACCAACTTTTAAGAGAACACAGAGTATTCAAATAGAAAAAAACAAAACATCTGAAGAGTTTTTGTTGATCAAAAGACTAAATCGATATTTTCTACTCAGTTAAAGTTAAATATTGCATACATGTAAATGACAAAACATGAAGTTGTTACTTAGTCGAATCATAAGATGAGCTTAAACACTATTAATTGAAACTAAGAGAACAGTGTTAATATAATTGTGTTGTATTAACCATTTACATAGCATAGGATTAATACTGATATGTTTGTAATGAAGCTGCAGTGGAATTACATTGTGTGATTGACTACTTTTAGTAGGTGTGGGTCAATTTGATAATGAGTTTACACAAACGTTGATGATGAGACAATGTGAATATTTAGAAACACGAGAATATAGTATTGTTAAAAATATTGTCCGTGTAAACAGAAAACAAAACGCAACAATGGCTACAGAGGGTTGTACATGAAACTAGAATAAAAATTAAAGACAGTACCTCATGCTTGATTGTTGTATTAATTTCTCGAAATATCTAACAAAAGGAAAGTTAAACATGTTATTTGATAAAAACTAAATGTAAAACCATCCTGAGTGTACAGACAACATAAAATATTGACCTAAATATTGCGTTTATTTGGCTAGTACTTTTTACTTGATACCTACAAGTGACGTAAAGAGTCCAGAGAAAACAAGTACATTTTGAAGGCTAAACTAAGAAAAACACTTTACGCACATGCATTTAACCCCTTTTTCACAGAGCACAGCCAAATTTATTAACATGGTGTTAAGGCTCTGTGCAAAAAAAATACAATTACAATTCATTATGTTACAAAATATAATCAGATACATATCTTTTTTATGTAACTGAATAATAAATCAACTCATTCATATAAAGCATTAATTTTTTACTTAAATTATTAACTTGCTAATAATCTAACAGTTGGACAAGATCATTATTTATTTTCAATGATTTCAACAAAGGGAAGATTTTTTCTGTAATTTCTAGCATACAGATTCTTAATAAATATCTTGAATAAACTCACACTTTCTAACATCTATGACTACTATATTGTTTATGTTACAATTTTCAGTGAAGATAAATATCACAGTAGCATAATGCACTAAAGTATTTGCCTAGCCACAAGAACACAATCAAGCGCCGGTTAAACCAAGTACCAATAAGACTTAAGACTCAATTACGCTTAGCTGAATGCAAGTTGGCAGTGCATTAAATCATATCGAAAGGTTCATAAAAAATTAATAACGGCTTCCTGAATTGCTTAACACACAATGTCAGCAAATCTTGCCATAATATCCACTATCATTAAATAATTGGTTTTAAGCGTAAGGCTCATTTATCTGCAGTCAACTTATTGCTAGTCTTACACACATTTTAAGTGTTCAAGAAGTGTTCTACACTTTGTGCAGCATTATACAGCAGACAGAATAATTAACTGAACTTACTTCAATGTGAAAGATCATCTGGTTTTTCAAAACAAGAAACTGTTTCATTTGCATCTAAACACAACTATTGGTTGAGGTCCAAACATAAATATCTAGGGGATAAACATTTCATTTATATGTCATAACTAGTAAACCCTAACAACGAGATCACCTACTTGTGTCCATTGATCCCTATGAGTCTATAAAACCTATGACACTCTCAAATTAATGAGACATTTGTATTAAACTATGCCCTTTACCTCATAGATACGCATTTCGACAGGTTTGTAGTTCCTTAGAAAATCAAATTAAATTAAAGACCTTCCTTAATAGGTTAAAGTATTATAGGCTTCATTTCAAACCCTTAGATAATGATGAGCAGCAAACAGCATAAAGCCTGAACAGCCTGCTAGTTACTTGCAGAGGCTGTTCTAGTTTTATGCTGGTTGCATAAAGCCTTTTTCACTTAACCTCTGAGCAGGAAAGGGTTAAGATGCTTTCATGCTTTCTAATGTGTTTTAAATAATCATTGTGATATGTTAACTACATTATGACATGCTACATTTTACACAATGTTAAAAAAAACACAATGTAACATATCATGAATTTTTGGGTTATTTTATCCTTCATGAATATTATTAACATTGCTCGTGACCTCATCCTGGAAAATGCATATACCGGGTACTCTTTGTACATAACTGTAACCTCAATCATATACCGGGTACTCTTTGTACATAACTGTAAACTCAATCATATACCAGGGTACTCTTTGTACATAACTGTAAACTCAATCAGTTGATGTACACCATGTATTGTTAAATCAAACTAAATGCATATACCGGGTACTCTTTGTACATAACTGTAAACTCAATCAGTTGATGTACACCATGTATTGTTAAATCAAACTAAATGCATATACCGGGTACTCTTTGTACATAACTGTAAACTCAATCAGTTGATGTACACCATGTATTGTTAAATCAAACTAAATGCATATACCGGGTACTCTTTGTACATAACTGTAAACTCAATCAGTTGATGTACACCATGTATTGTTAAATCAAACTAAATGCATATACCGGGTACTCTTTGAACATAACTGTAAACTCAATCAGTTGATGTACACCATGTATTGTGTTAAATCAAACTAAATGCATATACCGGGTACTCTTTGTACATAACTGTAAACTCAATCAGTTGATGTACACCATGTATTGTTAAATCAAACTAAATGCATATACCGGGTACTCTTTGTACATAACTGTAAACTCAATCAGTTGATGTACACCATGTATTATTAAATCATATACCGGGTACTCTTTGTACATAACTGAAAACTCAATCAGTTGATGTACACCATGTATTGTTAAATCAAACTAAATGCATATACCGGGTACTCTTTGTACATGACTGTAAACTCAATCAGTTGATGTACACCATGTATTGTTAAATCAAACTTAATGCATATACCGGGTACTCTTTGTACATAACTGTAAACTCAATCAGTTGATGTGTACCATGTATTGTTAAATCATATACCGGGTACTCTTTGTACATAACTGTAAACTCAATCAGTTGATGTACACCATGTATTGTTAAATCATATACCGGGTACTCTTTGTACATAACTGTAAACTCAATCAGTTGATGTACACCATGTATTGTTAAATCAAACTAAATGCATATACCGGGTACTCTTTGTACATAACTGTAAACTCAATCAGTTGATTTACTCCATGTATTGTTAAATCAAACTCATAGAGAATTTGCACTCTTTGACCTATTATAATTTCAGTGTTGTAAGTAATTGAAAATCATGTAATTTATATGCAAAACAAACCCCTAACATATATCATGAAGAACAATCGTGTGTTATCACTGCATTCCATTGAAATTTATATCTCATGCACACCAAATAAGATGTTATCATCACATAATTTATCCTACCATATATCTGTGTTTACATTGAATTTGAAAATTCTTACAATTAAAAATACTGAGATTATTATTGGAAATCCTGTTCATTGACCTGACACATAGAGAATAACAGGTTACTGTCACATCCTTTTGTAATATATCAGGCGAGGCTTATAATAATATAACGGCAAGGCTTGCCGAGCTGTTATTTTATTCGTGCCGAGCATGATTTATTACAAAACGATGGGACAGTAACCTGTTTTTCTGTTTATCATACCACATTTTCTTGAAAATCTGCAAATCAATCAATTTTTTATTCAAAATGTATGGAATCTCAGCTGATTTTGCTGATCCAGCTTTTACACGTTGACATATGTAGCAACCGCGTTCGAAAAGAAACACAAATAATCGCTTATTTTTAAACATCATATAGAGGAAAAAAGTTGTTTGCACTACGAATGGAATGAGAAGAGTACACCCGCTTTAATTATAAACGTCTTGAATTCGAGACCAGGAATGGACTGCAGCAACAAATTTTACACAAGAACACACTTCACCGGATAGTTTGGAGATGCCATTTTGGAGATGTTTATTGAAATTGACATTTTGATGAAGGCGACAATATTGACAAAGCATGTTAAATCGTTTGTTTACAAGTAAATAGTTGAGGATTAGCATACAGTTATCATTTGTCTTGACTTTGTGTGCAATACTTGCGAGTGCAATGACTATATCGATATTAATGATTTATTGTCCCATTTATGACGCCATTTAACTTCTGTATTGTGGGCTGTGGTGATTTAAAAAAAAATGTTTTTGTGATTTATGACTTTAAACTAGAATATAATATGTATGTTCTTGATATCAAATTGTTGTTTTTTTGTTGAACCTGATTCATGTTGATAGCAATTGTTGTCTTTATTGCAAATCCCACGTTACTCCAAACATTGACTGATATAAGAACTTCCTGTTGACCGCGATATAAAAAAATATATCAGGCAACGTTATATCAGGCAGATATCAATGCCGTGGTATGATAAATGCTCTGAGCACATGCTGAGATCTGATACTGAGATCTCATAGATCCTATACTTAGATCTGATACTGAGATCTGATAGATCCAATACTGAGATCTCATACATACCTGCCGCACTTCCTCCATGAAGATTGTGAACACCCACACTATGAGCACCATTTCAGCAGCAGACACTGTTGGCGTGAAGTTGAATATAAGAATATACGTGTACAGACTCAGGAAGACGATGTACGAAAGCTGCAATGAAACAAACCCTTTTCTTATACCTAATTTTAGTTTCATCACACTATTTAATTTAAATAAATGAATACATCAAATGAAAAGATTACTATTTATTTAAATAATTTAGATATGCTGCAATTTTAGAGATTTTTTACTCTTTGAATATCAACAGGAATTTGCTCTTATTAAGCCAAAGCATTTATATGGTAAACAGCACAAAATCACCTGCGCCATAAACCACATTTTACATGAAAATGGGCTACACACCACATTTTATATGAGAATGGGCTACACACCACACTGTACATGAGAATGGGCTACACACCACATTTTACATAAGAATGGGCTACACACCACACTGTACATGAGAATGAGCTAAACACCACATTGTACATGAGAATGGGCTACACACCACACTGTTCATTAGAATGGTCTACATACAACATTGCACATGAGAATGAGCGACATACCACTGTGTACATAAGAATGGGCTACATACCACATTGTACATGAAGATGATGACAGGAGCAGTAAAGAAATAATACAGCGTTTGTCTTGGTGAGATCTCATGTGTACTTGGCGTCTTTTGCACAATATGTTCAGATTTCCTGCAAGAAATAATGCAAACTAATAACAAGACAGACAGACAGACATTTTATTTGACTTGCACAATGAACATCATCAACATCACATGTGGTTAGTATTGATATATGTCAACATGTATATTTGCAGAAAAGCAAGTGTCAAAAACATGAATATGTAACAGAACAAATGCATATTGAAGTAAAGAGGATGAATGGTAAATTACCTTTTACAATTTAATAAATTCGATCTGATACTCAACGATTCCTTAACAAATAAACAAAGTTTCATCAGTTCAGACCTATTGGTTTATTGTAGCAATTGAACATACTTAATAATAACAGATGGATTTTTATAGTAATATTTTTTTTCTTTTTCTTTTTTATATTAAGAAGTGTTGAAGAAACACATCCAAAATGAAGTTCGTCCTCGATATCTGTGGCATAACAACAAAGAAAGTATCTTTCTTTTACAATATCAATGTCATAAAATACAATATCAGTGACAAAAACTGCCTCTGTTCGTGCCTAAAATACCCAAATATGTGGGTTTTGCATAGCTCATGACAGTCTAGTTTCAAGAACTAGATTTCCATCATGGCAAGCTTCATACCTATCACAATTTTGCCTTGATACCTCATATCCTAGTTAAGATTTGCCTCTGACAAAAATTCACCATGAAAGTTCATAAGTGCATAACATATGAAAACAAGAGTTATGGCTCTGGTGCACTGCACAATTCATCATTCTGATCTTTCTATTCAATGCCAAGTTGACACCTCTTTGAGGTTGCAAGATATGCCCTTTTCAAAATTAAATGTAATAAATGTAATAAATTAGCAAAGAGCAATAAACTTTCAACAAGAGCACCGCATTACAGGTGCCACGCTTGGCTACGGGTGCAGTTTTGAATAAATGAAAGCTTGTCAATTTTTTTTTAGAGGTCACAGTGACCTTGACCTTTGACCTAGTGACCCAAAAATGGGTGTGGCATGTAGAACTAATCAAGGTGCAGCTACATATGAAGTTTCAAAGTTGTAGGTGGAAGTGCTTCGATTTTAGAGCCAATGTTTAGGTTTTAGCACGACGTGGACGGCGGACAGCAGGACAAGCTGGCTATGAAAACGCCAAGCTAAAAATGGTGGAAAGCGTTTCTGTTGTAGATTATGCTTTAAACACAATTCAAGAATAAAGTTTAACAAAGGGCAATAACTCTAGAAATAGGAGAGCATTCTTAATAAGATCTACCTACCGTTACAAATTCAATTTTTCATTTTCCATGCTTTGTACATGAAATCCAACGTCTGGATGACAAAACAAAGATAGACAGATGCATAGTCTATGAACAAATAAACTTACATGGACGACCGACTCTCCATCTTGTTTAGCTTAGGCTGCTGTTTCTGGCCTTTGAGAGCGCTTGGTGGCCTCTGTGAAGGCTCGAGCCTGGTGCCCCCATCCCTGACCAGAGAGCCTTGATCCAGGGCCTGGGGGTGGTCGGGGTTTGAGGACAGGTCCATGTGCACGTTGAATTTGAGCAGGGGCACAATAAGGAAGGGGCAGAACATGCAGACGAGAAGCTGAAAGATATGTTCTTGTGCTATAGATGATTCTGCATGTACATCTGTCTATGATATTTGCATTAACCCTTACAATGCGGGAACTGAATTTTTAAGGCCTTTGCAAACAGTTTGGATCCAGATGAGACGCCACAGAACGTGGCTTCTCATCAGGATCCAAACTGTTTGCTATTCTGATAGTATTCTTTGAAAAAAAATCGAAGAAAATGCGAATTTTATAAATTCAGCAGACGACATTTTAGCAGACGACAAATTTCCCAGCATTCAAAGGGTTAAAGCAAAAATGTGGATATCATGTGGTTACTACATAAATATAATTTAATGGCCATATGAAGTATTTTGCTGATAACAATTTGTATCCACTGAAGAGGGTTTCTAATAAAAGGAAACGGACTCAATAGCGTTTATATAAGCCTTCGGCTTTCGATGCAATCAAGCTAAAATAAATAGGTTTAAACTAAAAGAAGTTTCTTAAATTGATCGAAACATGCCTTAATCTAATGTGATAGATTTAAGCAAACTTTCCCATTATAGCATTTAATTTTTGGTGCTCTGAGAAAATTGGGGTAAATGCATGTGTGGATAGTGTCGTCCCAGATTAGCCTATGCAGTCTGCACAGGCCAAAGCAACTTCTACACTCCATGAATATATTACCTTCACTTCCACAATACCTATGATCAACTTGTCTTCATTTGTTCAATTTATAGATTATAGCAGGTACTGTATTTAGTTCTGAATTATATTTTATTTTATTTATTTCATGTACAAATTTCCTTTTTGTATTATTTTATGAATGTAAGTTAATTCTGTGGTGGGTGGTTTTTAAGCTACCCAGACATGTCATGTATTGATTTCACATCTAGTTATTTTAGGTCATATGTTATCTCGTGTCAGCCAATTTTGAATTGAAAATTCAATACATGAGGCACACACTGTGAAAACGGGGCTTAATGCTTGTGCAGAAAGTGTTGTCCCAGATAAGCCTGTGCTGACAACACAGGCTAGTCTTAGACGACACTTTATGCATATGCATTAAGCCCCGTTTTCCAACAGCAAGGCTGATACTTAATTTCGGAGTGTAATCCCTACCCTGTATATGCTGTTCTCCTGAGCCAGCCTGCCATGCCAGATACTGTTGAGGAGGGACTGACACGCGGTCTGTGAGATGAACTCCTTGTTATCGGCCTTCACTGCAATCAACATGCACGTCGTGTCCCCCCAGTTGGACAGTTCACGAATGAGAAGATCCTGCGCCTTGTGCTCATCTGTCGTATGGCACTCGCTGAGGACCCCAACCGCCAATTCAGACCATTCGCTAGAGTAATAGCATCCAAGGTTACGTAATTCTGGGATAATTTTAAGTTATTTAATTATCAATAATTGTTTCTTTGAAAAAGGATTGAACAATTGTCATATGGCATTCACAAAGGTCCGCCAATTTAGACCAATTTTGCTGAGTTATCATGGGTACATAAGAATGTTGATACAATTGCAAGCACTTGTTTCGTAATTAAAGGATTGAAAAAAAAGCAATAGTTTTTTCAAAAAATGATTTAAACAATTTCATATGGCACTCTCTGAGGACACCAACCACTAATTCAGACTATTCGCTACAGTTATAGTTACCATGGTTACATAAAAATTTCGGTACAATATATAGTTGCTAGTCATTGTTTTTATTCGTCAAAAATGGAGTGAAAAACATTTAATTCTATACCAAGTATGTTAACTTGCAATAATGTATATATAAAACAATCCAGTATTTAATTTACTTGCTTGTGTTTGAGACCAACAATACTTCAAAAGAGAACAAAATATTATATTCTAAACTAAATTATTTTTTCCTGATTTCAATAATAAATAATTTAAGTCATTAAAATAAATGTTAGACTTCAGACAGTGGTGTAAGAAAGTGTTTAATTTCCTGCATCAATCTAAACAACCAAACAATCCAATGCTCCTACTCAAGGCAGCCTTGAATGGTGATGACCAACTCTGTGTCGTCTGTCTTGTTCTTCAACATCTTTAGTAAGTTGAATCCAACAAGAGCAGCTGCTATGGCATCCTGAATTATATCAGATAATCATTTCCATCACTTTTTTGTGTGAGAAATGTATCATTTCATGTTGAATTGAACATTTTATCATCATTTTCCGATACATTATTTTTCTATCACAAAACATTGTTGAAATATTTGTATTTCTATCATCAGATCAGACAAAACTCTGCACAGAGGTTTACTTAAGGGTAAATACTGGTATAAAGGTTAAAACTAAAAAGATACCTTTTTAATTAGTTAATTGGGGCATTTTAACTTTAATTCTCTAGCAACACAGCAGATAAAAATAGAAAATTTGACATATTTCGTAATTGCTAAGTAAAATGCTTAAAACGATCCAATTATTTGTTGTTTTTTAAACAATATGGGCCGAGCAAGTTTTATTTGAAACCTTAACTTCGCCAACGATAGAAATTCTTCATTGAACATACATGTATATTTGTGTAGGTATTACCTTGCCCTCCACCCAGAATGTCTTGGCCATGTCCTGTTGAATCATGAGGATGGACCAAATGAACAGATCCTGGAAGGGTTGTTCAAAGTCAGGCATGGGCTTCTCATCTGACTTCTTTAGTTCTAGAAATAAAAAGAGACTAGTTCTTGAAAACAAGGGCTTAACACATGTGTGTCTACCCTTTGCATGCTGGGAAATTTGTCGTCTGCTAAAATGTCGTCTGCTGAATTTCTAAAATTAGCATTTTCTTCGATTTTTTTAAAAGAATACTATCAGAATAGCAAACAGTTTGGATCCTGATGAGACACCACGTTTTGTGGCGTCTCATCTGGATCCAAACTGTTTGCAAAGGCCTTCGAAAATTCGGTTCCCGCGCTGAAAGGGTTAAGTGTCATCCTAGATTAGCCTGTGCAGTCTGCACAGGCCAATCAGGGGCAACACCTTCTGCTTTATGGTATTTTTCGTTTCAAGGAAGTCTCTTGTAAACAAAATCGAGTCTAGGCAGAAAGTGTCATCCCTGATTAGCCTGTACAGACTGAAGAGGCAAATCTGGGATGAGTCTTCATGCACATGCATTTAGTCCAGTATTCCCACATGCGTCTCAATACATTATTGGACATTTTTTATAAACATTACATCTCCGATTTTTTTGCAAAAATAAAAGTGATAAAAAACAAACAATATAAACTATAATGTAAACTATATATTACACACATAAATAGTTAAATATAAACATAACAAATTGAGTTTACATTAACTAAAGCGAAATCAAAATGAAGTTTAAACTCCAAAAACAACAATAATCAAATACTATTTCTGAAATCAACATTCGCTGTCTGATTCAAGAATTATTGGTTAATTGAGTTCTAAGTTGGAAGATAAACAATACAATTCATTGAAATTATTAAGTAAATTATTAAGTAATGTTTTTACTGCTTTAAAAGAAAGCAAAAGTGGTGTTCATTGACAGTCTTTGATATGCATGTGCAACATATATATTTTATTTTGAAGTATGTCTATAAAAATGTTTTCAATCAATACTAACTAATTGGACCAATGAAGTACAAAAATCACCTCAATGTGAAGCATAATATGCAGTATGACATAATTATCTTTAATTATTAATCAAACTAAAGAGAAAATTATAATGCAGGATACATGGCACTAATACTTTGAACACATACACCTTACTCGCATAAATTA
Organism: Dreissena polymorpha; assembly: GCF_020536995.1. Classification (NCBI taxonomy): domain Eukaryota; kingdom Metazoa; phylum Mollusca; class Bivalvia; order Myida; family Dreissenidae; genus Dreissena; species Dreissena polymorpha. The sequence continues at coordinate 22,348,744 of NC_068369.1, read as the reverse complement.
TTTCAGCATGAATTACAGGTTTTTAATACAGCATATTTTCTGTGAAAGGCTTTTTCTAGAAAAATCTCTAGGCATTTCCCTCTGAAGTGGGCGCATAACAAAATATCAGCGTCACATTAAATCAAACGAGCTATACAAAAAGTAACCTACTTCCGTCTGTATGGTCTGGGCTCCTTGCGGGATTCAACATCACTGTGGCAAAGTCTTTGAGGCCAGTCTTGGCAGTTTTGGCTGGTGCTTCATTGTCTAGTATGTAATCCACGTTAAGGAGAGAGTACGCCTCATTGGTCAGGTAATTTGGGTGAAAAGTGTCCCCCATAAGGCTCTGAATCAGGAGGCCCACGTCGAGCAGGGAAAAGTTCTTTCTTGTCTGAAATTTTATGCCAATCATACATTTGATTATTATAATTTCCAGCCCTGGATTATTTACTAATATTCAGCCTTTTAAAAAAAACAAGTCTAGTGCAAATTTATGTTTCCTAAATTCAAATCGGCATCAGTGTATTATAATGCTTGGATGTTGTATTTTGAACGGCATTTTGGATATTATTTATGGCATTTAATGCATAGGCATAACAAAATTGTTACAATATGAAGTTTGTCCATCTCATAGGCACAACAAACTTGTTACAATATGAAGTTTGTCCATCTCATAGGCATAACAAACTTGTTACAATATGAAGTTTGTCCATCTCATAGGCATAACAAACTTGTTACAATATGAAGTTTGTCCCTCTCATAGGCATAACAAACTTGTTACAATATGAAGTTTGTCCCTTTCATAGGCATAACAAACTTGTTACAATATGAAGTTTGTCCCTCTCATAGGCATAACAAACTTGTTACAATATGAAGTTTGTCCATCTCATAGGCATAACAAACTTGTTACAATATGAAGTTTGTCCCTTTCATAGGCATAACAAAATTGTTACAATATGAAGTTTGTCCCTCTCATAGGCATAACAAACTTGTTACAATATGAAGTTTGTCCATCTCATAGGCATAACAAACTTGTTACAATATGAAGTTTGTCCATCTCATAGGCACAACAAACTTGTTACAATATGAAGTTTGTCCATCTCATAGGCATAACAAACTTGTTACAATATGAAGTTTGTCCCTCTCATAGGCATAACAAACTTGTTACAATATGAAGTTTGTCCCTCTCATAGGCATAACAAACTTCTTACAATATGAAGTTTGTCCCTTTCATAGGCATAACAAACTTGTTACAATATGAAGTTTGTCCCTCTCATAGGCATAACAAACTTGTTACAATATGAAGTTTGTCCATCTCATAGGCATAACAAACTTGTTACAATATGAAGTTTGTCCATCTCATAGGCATAACAAACTTGTTACAATATGAAGTTTGTCCATCTCATAGGCATAACAAACTTGTTACAATATGAAGTTTGTCCATCTCATAGGCATAACAAACTTGTTACAATATGAAGTTTGTCCATCTAATAGGCATAACAAACTTGTTACAATATGAAGTTTGTCCATCTCACAGAAACATCTCAGCCTTGTTCTGGGAAAACACGATCAAGTGCATATGAGTCGCGTTCTGAGAAAACTGGGCATAATGCATGTGCGTAAAGTGTCGTCCCAGATTAGCCTTTGCAATCCGCACAGGCTAATCAGGGACGACACATTCCGCTTTTATGACATTTTTCGTTTAAATGAAGACTCTCCTTAGCAAAAGTCTAATTTAGGCGGAAAGTGTCGTCCCTGATTAGCATGTGCGGACTGCACAGGCTAATCTGGGATGACACTTTACGCACATACATTATGACCAGTTTTCTCAGAACGCGACTCATATGTGTAAAATCAGCCTATTCAGTCAACACAGGCTTTTCAGAGACAAAACATTTGGCCTATACTGGATGTTTGCTAAGGAGAGGCTTCCTATGCAGACTGCACACACTTCACTTAAATGCATTAAATCTCACTTTCCAGGAGCACGGCTCAAATATAAAATGGTACGTCATGTGAGATTAGAGTGACTTACAGGGGCGTCTCTGTTCTTAATCTTTGTCAGTAATGACCGCAACAAGCAATTGTTTGGTATCTGAAATGACTTACAGGGGTGTCTCTGTTCTTAATCTTTGTCAGTAATGACCGCAACAAGCAATTGTTTGGTATCTGAAATGACTCACAGGGTCTTCTTTGTTTTTAATCTTTGTCAGTAATGACCGCAACAAGCAATTGTTTGGTATCTGAAATGACTTACAGGGGCGTCTCTGTTCTTAATCTTTGTCAGTAATGACCGCAACAAGCAATTGTTTGGTATCTGAAATGACTTACAGGGTCTTCTTTGTTCTTAATCTTTTTTCAGTAATTACCGCAACAAGTAATTGTTTGGTATCTGAAATGACTTACAGGGTCTTCTTTGTTCTTAATCTTTGTCAGTAATTACCGCAACAAGTAATTGTTTGGTATCTGAAATGACTTACAGGGTCTTCTTTGTTCTTAATCTTTGTCAGTAATTACCGCAACAAGCAATTGTTAGGTATCTGAAATCACTTACAGGGTCTTCTTTGTTCTTAATCTTTGTCAGTAATGACCGCAACAAGCAATTGTTTGGTATCTGAAATGCAAAAATAACAAACATGAACCACAACAATAATAACATATACAGAGTTCAATACTTCTCCATGAAAAAAGTAAAATTTATTTGTTGTTCAATATTTAACAAGGGACAAAATTGTCACAAAACCAGGTTTTCAACTCAAAGTGTGACCTTGACCTTAGAGATATCAACATAATTCTTTTGTGCGACACACCGTCCAATGATGGTGAACAAATGTGCCAAATGATTTTAAAATCTCACCATGAACGACATAGTTATGGCCCTGACAAGCTCATTTATGGCCATTTTTGACCTTTGAACTCAATGTGTGACCTTGACCTTGGAGAAAAGGACGTAATTCTTTCGCGCGACACACCGTCCAATGTTGGGGAACAAATGTGCCAAATGATTTTAAAATCTCACAATGATCGACACAGTTATGGCCCAGACAAGCTTGTTCCGCCTGCCCGCCAGCCGACATTCGCAAATCTAATAACCAGTTTTTTCCTTCGAAAACAAAAAAACAATGCCAATAAAGTTAGTAAAAGTCTAACTTTCTGCAAATACCAATGTCTTTTGCCGGTTATTATTTTGGGTGCCTACTGGTTAGCGAGTATTTGTCGGACAGCAGTATTTACCGGACATTCTACTTATTTATTGTATTGTAAGGCTGCAACGCAATTTGCTTAGTCAGATACTTACAGATGTTTGTTTTCTTGAAGTTTACAGCAAAAATTCGTTAAATGCTTGTATTAAAGTTAAACAAGTGTGATGTTTTCAAATCTAGTAGGAATGTAATGCGACCTCCTGGCGGGGTATATTAATAGCCCGCACATGCTAAAAAAAAATCCCTTACTGAAACCCAAACCGTTTGCTTGAGATTTTTGTTCGTCTACTGTAATAGAGCATGTCTCAATTATTTGTATTACAATCTTTAATTTTAACAAAAACTTATGTGTTTAACAAGCACACATGATTTAAATTATAGATTTTTTATATTAAAATTTGCTGTATACATATATCTGAATTGCTCACGAAATGTACTAAGTAAACAGTTAAATATAATTGAAACAAATCTCATTTAAAATTATAAATTCACTGTTTGGATTTTCTCACTTGAAAACCACAAAGATCTATAAATAAACATGCTTATTTATATATTTGTTTGAACTGATATTGGAAACAAATTATTAGTATATTAACACACTCAGAAAGCGACATAATTATTTCACTATCAAAGTAATGTATTTACATAATTTTAATGTTAATGTTAAGAAAAGTTTTATTTAAACTCTTATTTGTTTCAAAATACTCAATTTATATAAATGTCCGGTAAATACTTCTGTAAAGTGGAAAATTACCTCACTTTAATGACTCCATATACGGCCCATGTACATACGCATGCGCACATCAAAAAATGTTTTGTTTACATTCGCTTGTAGATGACAAACCCAGGATGCATCAGTAATTTTATATATCTTTTTTTTCCTATTATTTTGAAAGTTGTTAAATAATAACCGTAACTTTTGTCCGAGAAAAACTGCTTGCATTCTATGCTTAGGGTACTCGCAGCCAGTAGTTTTTTTTACCATTTTAGGAATGGGCTCTTTCAATTGGGAAAATCGTATTGAGACTTTAATTGTGTTTTTTAACCAATACTATAACACTGAAAATAAAAGTACCTTTAGCATTATACTTGTTAGCATTATACTTGTTAGCATTATACTTGTTAGCATTAAACTTGTTAGCATTATACTTGTTAGCATTATACTTGTTAGCATTATACTTGTTAGCATTATACTTGTTAGCATTATACTTGTTAGCATTATACTTGTTAGCATTATACTTGTTAGCATTAAACTTGTTAGCATTATACTTGTTAGCATTATACTTGTTAGCATTATACTTGTTAGCATTATACTTGTTAGCATTATACTTGTTAGCATTATACTTGCTAACATTATACTTGTTAGCATTATACTTGCTAACATTATACTTGTTAGCATTATACTTGTTAGCATTAAACTTGTTAGCATTAAACTTGTTAGCATTATACTTGTTGACATTATACTTGTTAGCATTATACTTGTTAAGATTAAGCTCATAGAGCTTAATACTAAGATTAAATAAAAAATATTATATTTAAAACCTTTCATGGAGAATTTTAGGCAGTAGTTTGGGAAAATAAATGTATAAACTTTTTGACACTGGGAATGGGTTGGAAAAATTACCAGCATTTGTTATAAAATAATTGCTTACAATAAATATTTTATAATTGTTTTTTTTTTAAAGAACTTCAATTAGCATAACAATATTGAAGAAGAAATGTTTGCACATACCCTGTTGTAGAGTTGAAGAAGACGTTTTTTTGTGAGAAATTCTTTCAAACTGACCCCATGGTCTAAAAATAGCTCTATGAAATCTACACGGTTTAGCTGAATTGCAGAGAACATGACATCATCCAACCTTCCTGTCTGAAAATGGGTAAAATTGTATTTGTAAGTTGTATAGGAAACTGTTAAAAAAATTATATAGAACATATTTAGAATAATTTCATTTCTTAAGTCAGTATTATTAACTTTCTAATACATGTAGCTGTGCCATAATTTTTCACATAAGCAAGCATTGAGTGGTGAAAGGTCAAGGTCATCCTTCAAGGTCAAAAGTCAAATTTTGCAATATTGAAGATAGCAACTCGATATTTGGCATGCATGCATATCTCATGGAGCTGCACATTTTGAGTGGTGAAAGGTCAAGGTCATCCTTCAAGGTCAAAAGTCAGATTTTGCAATATTGAAGATAGCAACTCGATATTTGGCATGCATGCATATCTCATGGAGCTGCACATTTTGAGTGGTGAAAGGTCAAGGTCATCTTTCAAGGTCAAAGATCAAATATATGGCTTCAAAGCAACGCAGTAGGGGAATCGATAACCCTGATTTTTCTTCGAGGTTTGACGTAAAAAATCCTTTTGTATTAGCATGACATTCCCATATAAATTATAACGTTTCACATTCTCCCTTGATTCATCACATCTTAAAATACATCTGTCTGAAGCAAATGCAAATGGTAGAAAGCATGCAAGAATCATCAATACCGGCCATTGTTTATCATCAGTGAAGATATCACTCTTGGCAACGTCAATTCTGTTCCATGCAAGGGCTAGCCGCAGCTGATCCATAACCTGGTTCTTATTGGCTGATATGAAAAGTAAAATAATAAATAACTCAAACTGTTAGTAAAACATCTTGCAAGTTTGAAATAGGATTGGTATTGATATACTTAATTGTAGATGTACATTATTGTTCGTTTTCACAAAACAGTAAAGGAACATTTTAAAAGGTCAAGAACATAAAGTAGCTATGCAATTGTATTTAAGTCTCCATCTTATTGGCAAATATTTCCTACTTGTAACTATATAAATTTTTCCATTGGTACAGACAAACAATGTCATACCAAGGCTTGCAAATTAACACCACACCCAATTGTAATTTACTTATTTTTTGTGTTGGGATTAGTCAGGAAATAAATTCTACAACCATTCTTCTACCATTTTTTAAAGCAGGGCAGTTGTTAGATGCTTGCTCAAGTTATAAACCATTTAGATCTTCTTGTCCAAGGAAAAATTAAACAAGACTATTGCCAAGCAATATATGTCCCCTTACTGGCTCCACCATTGTCAGAAATATATATGTTTTTAATTGTTGCCATAGCAACCAGAATTTTTGATGTAGGAACAAAATGAAATGACGTGCATAATCTCCATATTGCCATCTATCCATGTTTTTAAGTTTCATGAAAAAAAATTAAGAACTTTTAAAGTTGCAGGATCCAGAAAAGTGTGACGAGACTCGCAGACTCACAGACTGACGGACTGACTAACTGATGGACACACAGATCGCAAACCATAAGTCCCCTCCGGTGAAACCGGTAGGGGACAAAAAGATAAATATACGGTTATATGACTAAAATACTTTAAAATACCATTAATACATTGCGCAAATACTTATTAACAAGGAAAAATCACAATGGCACTTTTTCTTACTTAAAAAGTCTTTTTTATACCTTTAAGAAGAGCCTGCAGCATAATGACATCTATCTCCTTCACGCCTGTCTTGCTGTCAAGGTCAAACACAGAGATGAGGTCACACTTCTCCAGGCACTCCTTGATCCAGTCCAGGTGGATAGCGATCTTGTTGGAGCCAAACTCCCTTTCCACCATCTCCCGCACTGTCAACTCCACTGAGTCCTCCATATAGCGCCGCATTCTGTTGGAAAAGGGAGAAAGTTGAGTATGGCAATCATCTTTTGAACCATGAGCTGCCAATAAACCTAGGCCCCCTCTGGGCATTTATACTTTCTGCCTTAACTGGATTTTCAGATTACAGGAGAGAATTCCTTTCAATGAAAAATTCCATAAAAACTGAAAGTGTCGTCCCTCATCAAACTGTGCGGATAGCACATGCTAATCTGGGATGACAAAAGCACATGCATTAATCCCAGTTTTCCAAAACTAAGGCTCAATTGAAAGTAGATTAAGACCTTATTAAGAGTCTAATTAAAGTGTTTGTATACTTTTTCTGCTTTTTTCCAACTTGGTCCTTGACTTCAATTTCTTCTTCTTTGGCATTTAGGTATGCGTAGGCGAGAATATCTGCTGCCCTGTTGGATCCCTTCACAATCACAGAGGGTGTGTTGTTCTGTATGGCTTGATGCACAGTCTCCAACGTGCCTGGTCCCCCTTCCAACACCAGCAGAACAATGGGAACCGATACGGCATCTTGAAATAGAGGTCATAAAGATATAACAACTAGTTTTTTTATCATGAATAATAGTGTTGGGCTAACACAATGAAAGATTGAAGGTAAACATTTTCATAACTATACTATAAAAGTGTATGTGAAAAAAGCGGCATAATCATTCTTAAAGGCAGGTTAAAATTATAGGTCTTTGTCCGTGAATGTTCATGAAGATCCTAAACACAAATGTAATGCTTTATAAAGTTTATTTCAAAATATGTAGAAAATATACAAAAGATGCGTCTAGCAAACATAAAGCAAAATTTTGTACATAAAAAACAGAGTAGAATTTGGCTATAAAGCGGGTCAAACTTATAGAACTTAGTAAGTGACTTCACCAAATGACCCCTAACACATAGAAGACGTTTTAAATAAATCCCAGAAGAAAAAATAGTGATCATGAGAATTTGCATGGTTATCTTAACCAAATTTCTAAGTGCAACAAGGTGGCATAAGTCTTGGTGAGTAGCCCCTTACAATACCTTAACAATATTTCTACGAGGAGTACGAAGAGGGGGCATAATTCTGCTAAATTCCAGGTCAGAGTTATAAAACATGGTCAGTAATCTCATACAATGACCCCAAACACATGCATACATTTCAAATTTAAAATCTATAGTAGTGATATGATGATGTTGCACATCTACATGACCAAGAGGATTACGCAGATGCTGACAAATATGCAGTCATTTGGGTTAGCAGAAAAGTCAAGCTAAATACTGATGATGCAAACACAAGCCAAAACCTACTTTCTCCAGTCTCCGTCTTGATTTGAGCAATCTCCTTCTCAAGTTTAGCACGGAATGGAATCTCCATGGCAAACTTGTGTTGTGTGGCGTTGTCCACGAGGATAAAGTGGGAGTGATTGGGGTCCAGGAAACTCTCCTTGAACTTCTGTTCCTTCTCTATCCTATAGTTGGCCGGCCAGAGACCTTCACTCTGTAAATGGGGCAAGTTGGATTACTAAATGGCTATAATGCTTACAAAAAAATTAATACAAAAACTTTTAGAGCTCATTTTTTACGGTCAATTACATTTATCAGCATCCTATAGTTGGCCGGCCAGAGACCTTCACTCTGAAAATGGGGCAAGTTGGATTACTAAATGGCTATAATGCTTACAAAAAATTTAATACAAAGACTTTTAAAGCTCAACTTGTACGGTCAATTACATTTATCAGCATCCTGTAGTTGGCTGGCCAGAAACATTCAATCTGAAAAGTGCAAGTTGGATTTATAAGCCTTTACACTCAGATGCATACTAAAATGCTTGAATGTATTTACCGTACCTTAGAAAATCATGTTTAATTTAAGACCTTTCTTAATAGATTTACGTTTTTTAAGGCTTCATTTCCAACCCTGAGATACTGATGAGCAGCAAACAGCATTAAACCTGAACAGTCTGCTAGTAACTCGGAGTGCTGTTCTGGTTTTATTTTAGTTGCATAAAGCCATTTTCACTTTGCTTCTTTCGCGAAAGGGTTAACTTACTATAATGCTAACAGAGCATTACTTGTATAGGACAACCTGGAACAATCACATTTATCACAATCTTGTAGGTCAGATCAGAATGGGAAAACTTTCATATATAACAGACTTTGATTAAAAAAAAATCTTTTTCTATCCTGCAATTGGGCAGCCAGAGACTTACATTCTGAAATGGGGGAAGTTGGATGTATAACCATATTTTATAGCACAAATTGGTCTGACACTAGCCTAGTATTGTGGGAAGACATATAACCCTTATTCTCATAGTATCGGCCCTCCTTAAAAAAAACGTGACTTTAACAAAATACCATCAAGAAGTGCTGGAAGGTTATAGTTTTTTCCAATTTTAAGAAGTTTTAATTTATTTGATGGTTATTCAACAATATTATGACAATCATTCTCATGATTTCCCGTGTTCATTTGAAAGTAGGTCATGTTTATTCCAGGGTGATGCTTTGACTTAACTAGAGCACCGCATAACGGGTGCAACGCTCAGCTACGGGTGCAGTTTTGAATAAATTAAAGCAAGTTAGATTATTTTTTTAGAGGTCACATTGACCTTGACCTTTGACCTAAAGACCCCAAAATGGGTGAGGCATGTAGGTGCATCTACATATGAAGTTTCAAAGTTGTAGGTGGAAGCATTTTGGTTTTAGAGCCAATTTTAAGGTTTTAGCACGACGTTGACGGCAGACAGCAAGCGTAAAAAATTCATATGTATTCATTAAGAGGGTGGAAACTACAATGGACATGCTAGTAGTTTTAATTATTTATAACGCTCCCGTAAAATGTATCAGAAACTACTTATGACAAACAATATAATACATTTTTACAAAACATGTTGCTTATTTTACATAACAAAGAAGCATGTGTGGCTTATTCTTCAAGAGTTATGGGCACAACAAAATGTTTCGGAAACAATTCTAGGAAATTAATTAAACATTGAAATTCACATTCATAGATTCATTCGTTCAAAATGGTAACAAACATAACATTAATGTACAAAATTAAACAGGTACCAATTGAAAAACACACACCATACCGGACCTCTCCTCATGGTAAGACATTGACAATAACACACCTTTTCCTCAATGAGTGACTCCCTGTTCTGAATGCAGCCCCAAGGCGCTATCCCTATGGAGATGATGGGGTTCTTTGAGGTGGAGGCAATCCCAAAGTCTTTCACTGCCTCCCCCACGTGCTTCATCACGCCAGCGTGGGTCCCACCTGTCACTATCCAGGCACCTGGAACACGAGGCCATGAAGGGGGATTACACAAACACCGCAATGTTTAGCTATCTACACCAGTGTTTTGAAATCACATTGTGCGTATGAGCCATGCTTTGGGAAAACTGGGCTTAACCCTTTGCATGCTGTGAAATTTGTAATCTAGCTGCTAAAATGTAGTCTGCTGAATTTCTAAAATTAGCATTTTCTTCGATTTGTTTTCAAAGAATACTATCAGAATAGCAAACAGTTTGGATCCTGATGAGACGCCACGTTCTGTGGCGTCTCATCTGGATCCAAACTGTTTGCAAAGGCCTTAAAAATTTGGTTCCCCCATTGGAAGGGTTAATGCATGTTTGAACAGTTTAATCCCAGATTAGCTTGTGCAATCCACACAGGCTTATAGGAGAAACCACTTTCTGCTTTTTCGATTTTTTTTTGAAAAAAATCTTTTAAACAAAAATCCAGTTTTTGTTATGTAATTTAATTTAATTTATAAGTCTATTGAAATCATGTTATCCCTGGGATGTGACCCATTATGAGCATAATTGGAACAGGAGCATCATTTGAAGAAAAAAATAGAGGACATCTAAATAATGTTACACACCAAATACTAAACCAATGACCCTTGCAGTTTTAGATAAAACAAGCAAATTCGTTGAATTGATATCCCTCGCCAATATGCTTTTGGCCACTCATACCAAGTTTCAATAAAATCGCCAAAGCACTTAAAAAATATGGCTCCGGACACACAAAAAAGCAATTTTTAATACAAAGGACCATAACTCTGTTATTAACAGATGGTGTACAATGCTATTTGGCATGCAACATCCTATTATCCATATATATAGTCATACCAAGTTTCAATAAAATCAACCAAAGCACTTGCAAGATATGGCTCTGGACGGACGGAAGGACAGACTGAAGGGCTGACAGACAGTTCAACTGCTATATGCCAGCCCAGCGGGGGCATAAAAATGATGCAAAACAGACAAAAGGTGATCCAAAAAGTGCACCCTGAGCATGTTGTTGTGCACAGGTAAACTATAAACTAGCATCCCTTCCAACGATTCTACCTGTGGTTAGAGCAGTCTTCATGAGACCCCTCCTGAATGTGTCTCGGAGTCGCTTGTTCATCTGGAAATTCTTTGCACCCCCGGTGACTGAGATGAGCAGGTTGGGTTTGTCAAGCCCCCAGACGTTCATCATCAGCTCCAGCATGTGATTCATCTTAGTATCAACGTCCACCCGGATGTACTGCAAGTGTAACATAACCCTTCACACACATCTCACATCTAATTGAAAATGGTAAGGCAAAACATATGATGCTCGCTCTGGGAAAACCGGACTTAAAGCATATGCGTAAAGTGTCAGCCGATATAAGCCTGTGTAGTCTGCACAGGCTAATCAGGGACAACAATTTGGTCTTAAATGGTATGTTTCATTCTAAGGGAGTCTCTTCTAAGTGAAAATCTGGTTAAGGTGAAAAACTTGCATCCAACATTTGCCTGCATGGACATGCTAATTGGGGACCACAGTTTATGACATGCATTAAACCCCAATTTTCTTGTAAGGCTCATATTTCATGAATTGGAATACTGCTCTAAAGGTCGTAACATTTTTAATCCAATTTTATCTTACTTATTCAAAAAACTTCTTTATCAAGTGAAAGGTCCTAAAATGTAAGTGAATCACTTACAACTAATACTTTAATTACTAGTTAGCATAAAAATAAGTCTTTGAAATGTAATCCATCATTATTGTTTATCTTTATTTCCCTATATTTTGATTTCTGTTCCAACTGAAGCCCAAAGGGTTTTTCTATACCTATATAACTTTGATATCTGCTTTATACTGGTACCTTGCCAATGTTTCCTCCATATCCAACAAACTCAATCTCCCCAAAGGCATTGGTCATCTTCTGTTTGGAATGCCTCTTGTAGTCCCACTTCATGTCAGCACCAACTGGATTGTTCTTGGCAAATTCATTGTGCTCACTTTGCTTGTAGTCACACATGCATTGGTTACCTTTCTCACTGTTAAAAAAAACCTTATCAAATTATATGTAAATGCCTTGTAAGTTTTGATAAAGATATACATTTATAGTGCCAGGTTTAGATAAACAGAAGTGTGAGCTGTAAAACTTATAATACATGAGAATAGATAAGTTTTATGCCTATATGCTTTAAATTTTTAAACATTGTACATAAAAATTTGTGGTTCAGTCTGCCCAGGAGATCAATACAAATTAATGTACTCCAAATTCAAACACTCTCATGAGCCCCATTCAAGCCCTTTCAATTTAAGTCATAATAATTTGCACCAAGCACAACAATTATACTTAACACAATTTAGAACAAGAAATGTGTTTGTCAGAAACACAATGCCCCTACTTGATTTGGTTTATTTATTTATTTTTTTGATTATTGAAACCTGTACCTGCCAAATGATAAATGTAAATTATCTCCCTTTAAAGCTTGTTACTTCCCTTATATTTGTTTTTTTGACCTTTGAACTTGAAGGATGACCTTGACATTGACCTTTTACCACTCAAAATGTGCAGCTCCATGAGATACACATGCATGCCAAATATCAAGTTGCTATCTTCGATATTGCAAAAGTTATGGGCAATGTTAAAGTTTTCGGTCGGACAGACAGACAGACGGACTGATGGACAGTTCAAATGCTTTATGCCACTGTACCGGGGGCATAAACATTACATATGACTTTAATAATTTTAATAATTAAGTAATTTTAGTAATGTTATTTGTTGTGCAACATGTTTGTAACTAATATTACACTCATTTTACCATCAGCAAAGAAATATACAAATTGCTGCTATTGAAGCAAGTAGTCTTAGTTAGGATGTACATAATTTTTTCTTTAAAACAGGAAATGCAGATGCCCACAATTAGAACATCTATAATACTTTCCTCTTAACATGTAGTAAAATAATTTGCTTATAAGAGGTTATATTATTGAGACTGAACTGGAGGGTCGAAGTGAGCAGCGATAGTGAATCACTTAGAATGGTGTACTTTTTTGTCAATATTTTTCATTAATAAGTAATCAACAAAAAGCCAATTCAACGTTATTTAGAAAATTAATTTGCCTTGTAATGGGAAGGTACAAAATGACTAGAGAGGAAACGTAACGTGTGCGAGAAGCAGCGAGCTCTAAAAAAAATAGGTCAATTACAGCATCTGTGATCTTGTGACAAATGATTTTAATAATTCGCTACAATCACACAAAAGATATGTAATCTCTAATCAGTGTAAGAAACATTCTCTGCTTTTTATGCTTTAAATAAAAAGCAGATTAATTTATGGTGCACTTTTTTTATCTACGTTTTTAAGACATACTTACAATAATACAATTAAGTCAAGTGTATATATACATGTACAATTGTTTCACAGAAATTAGACATACAACCAATGAGAAAAGAGGAAATTGAATTTTTCACTATCAATAAGCATCCGCTTCCACCAGCAGCCTAAAAACAGCAAAACAACAATTAAACCTTTGTTTCAAACTTTATTACTTTGAAAAGTAAAGATCAACCTTTACTTTCCAAATAAGGATATATCCAAAATATCTTTTGAAAAGATATTTCTTGTTTCAACTTAAAATAAGCCAGTAATAGTTTTTAACTGATTGATATTTTTCCGCTTAATACTAAAGTGCAGGAAACAAAATACTCAAAAATGTGATCAGGTTATCTTGAAAAACACGTACATCCTTTTCATCTCAAAATTGGAATTTACATGGAAGTGAACAATGAATGATTTGCATTTTGTTTCCTGTTTGGATAATGAAATAAATACATGATAAATTTTCCTTCATATCAATTATACCTCTATAAAAGACTAAGAGTATAATAACTCTCCTTTCCTACATCCAAGGCACCATTTCATCATATCAATCACAAGTAATTAATCACTTAAACCAAATAAATTCACAGTGCAATTCCTAAATAAACAAAATCTCTATAAACCTAAAACCTCTTAATGAAAACAGATCCTCCGGTCCCATATCTTGGCACTTGGGTCCCTTATTTTGGCATGGCTGTTCATGGCAGGTTTTCACCTTAATTGATGCACCTTCATCTAAAGCGAATAGTATGAACAAGAAATTTCCCACCTGTAAGCCTCAATGAATATCCGGAATTTTCAATTTGTTAAATATACATAAACTTAGCAAAATAGAAAAACTTCTGTCTTGACTTCAAAAAGTGATAAATTATCATATGAAAAACAGGTTGACTGTCCTTGTTGTGCAGTATTGCCTTAAGGATGTATGCTATTGAGGGATATTAATTGTTGTTCTCATAATCACCTCCTCATATAATCGAATGCCTCTTTGGTGAAGAGGTAAAGCTTAAGCTTTTCACCAAAAAGTTCCAGGTTGGATTCTTGAGAGAGGCTGACTATTTTTTATCAAAGTTTTTCCACTATTATTCTTTTTTTGAGAACATGTCAGACAGCATTTTGTTTTAAATAAATACATTACAAAATCAAAGTAGTGTGATTAAGTCCATTTATTTCTATGAGTCAAAAATAGATATGTCTTATACATTATAGAAAACTCGTTTAAAATTTGCAGAGTTGCTGAATAATTCCCTTCTGATCTAATAATATATGAGTTGATTATTCACTATCCATCATTTTTACATAATTAAACATATGTTTGCATAATTGAACTATTCTATATATTATTCTGCACATCAATGTGTAAAGGAGAAATATGAAAAATGTTACCTATTTCTGGCCTGATTGCTTTCATTTAGATATATAGAGAATATTATGTGAGTGTCGGATAGAGATCAAGTTTATCATGCGAGGCTGAGAAACATGTAGCGCGAGACTATTATGTTGTGGTCGTTTATCGTTAAAAAAAGAGTAAAAATACTTTAAAATTCAAAGAAACAGCGCTGGTTTCCCAAGTTGACCTCGAAGTGATTGTTTACTTCAACGTCATTGGGTTTTTCTGCCTATTTTGGGAAAAGGAGTCTGACCAATTTGGGAATTTTTTATCGACAAAATTGGTCATTTTGGGAATTTTTGCTTCGATGAAACGGCTCATTTAGGAAAAATTTGTGAATTAGTCATGCTTAAATTATTCAGTGGTTTAACAAATAAATTTGTATTTATTTGTTATTTTGTCTTCTTTACGTAAACAGATGCAATATTGGGCATGTTCAACGTTAATTCAAGTACTGCAGTTTTGTTTTTCAGTTACAGTTACACTCTGTGATAAGAACTGAACAGTCAAAACCTTATAGCAAATATTTTTTACCAAAACAAACACTGGTTAGTCACACAAGTTATAAGACACTTTTTTTTTTTTTGGAAATTGGGATTTTTTTTTATAATTTCTGTTTGGAATTGGGTCCGTTTGCTTTGGGAGTGCCTCCGTTTTCCTGAGGCGCAGACAGTGCTGAAAAACCCCTGCATATAGTGTTCTTAAGATTGAGATTGGAAAAACATGGTCTAAAAATATCGATAGTATAAAGCTAAAGTTAATACGATCGTTGTTATACTATCGATTTTCATCTGGTAATAGGATAAAATATACTGTATATGTTATTTATACTTGTAAGCAGTTTATGACAGTTGTATATAAATGCGATATGTTTAATAAATTAATGCAACATCCCAAATCCTCAATTGCAGCATGTTAATTTGTCCAAAAGTGGGTACCCTTGCAAGTGAAGCTGGAATTTAACACTTGTGTGGTGAAACAAAAATATTTTTCTTCTTTTCAATCAAGAAGACATCTGAGAAAAATTATATGCTCAAACTTAGTATTTTCCTTTTGACCTTATTTTGGAAATCTTTTTTTAAATGGATGGAAGATCCCGTACGAAATAATGGGGCGGATTCCGGGCGGAATTGGGGCGGAATTGGCACGTAATGTTGGAATTACGCCCGTACAACTGGCGGAATGAGTTTTACGCCCGGAACTAAAATTATTTCTGGGCGTAATTCAACTGTTTTTTCCGGGCGTAAAACAAATCCGGGCGTATTTTTATACTTAGAATTTGTATGATGGAGATTTGTGGACGGAATTTTGCACTTTGTTTCTTTCGTGGGGCAGAATTTTATACTTATAAAATATTTTTGAAGCCACATGATGAAATTTTGAACTTAGTAGTTTTTACAGAGAGTAATATTGGACTTAGCAAATTTCTATGAAGCTTAACTTAATAAATTTAATTTAAACCAAAGTACTCAACAAAATATTACCAGTAACTGATAACTTAAATAAAAATATTTAATTTTATTTATACATTTGTACAATCAATGAACATTCATTATAGACACAACTATTTCAGTCACAGTAAAATTAATTCAGCATAAAGCTTTGATCTAATTTATGATTTTCATGTTCAGATTCTAAAACATATTTTGTAGTATTTTTATACAAAATTATTTGTGAGAAGCTGAACAGGAGACAGACTTGTGAACTTGTGATCATGAATTATACTCTTAGATTTTGCATTAGTATTGGCAATATTGCTGGTAAAAAAAAATGTTAGGAGATAACAATAACACATTTTAATTAAATATATTTTATCTATTGCTGACTTTTACAGTTTCTTTTACAATACTTTTACAATAATTCTAAGTCTGAGGGATGACCATGCATTAAAAATCTATTTACACTTATTTTTTTAATTCACTCCTTTAATTCTTCTTCTTTTTGAACATTTTGCTTTTAATAATTATTTCATAATGACAATAATGACTGTAAAGTTTAATAAAGAACAAGACTTGGTATTGTTTTCATCATTTTAAGGTTTCCTTTAACATTAAACACACAACAGTTTAGTTTAATATCATCAATATGAATGCAGTTTCTCTGCATGTTACTCTATATTTTTTTATTTTTTTATAGTAGTTAAGATTTCTCCAGTCTGAAAAGACCATAAACATACCAATGTTAATTTAATCTCAGATAAACACTGACAACCAGCTGAGTTGATCTCAGGTATTGTGCTGCCCATTCAATACCCTGAGTCACATCTGTACATGTTTATAAACCATCTGGGCTTATCAGGCTTCAGTGGATTGGTCAGTGGTAGAAGTTGCAGTTTGAAAACATTAGAGCGGTTAAGCAAATTACTGACTCTGAACTAAATTGTCAGTATAATGCTTAAGCAAAATGAGGACTAAACTGTAGTGAAAAAATGTCTTGCAGGGAGTACTGTGTCAAAAACAATTTGTATTTAATACACCACATAATGTGGAAATGAACAATAAGTTTGTTGCAAAAGAGGTTCAAATTGGCTCAGGTTTAACTGTGATTTTGTCTCACCAAATTTTTGTGTTTTTGGAATACTGCAGAACAGCATAAAAGGTTTGTATTTTTCCTTCATTCTTCTATTATTTAGATTATTAACTGATATAATTGTAATTGTATTTGTGTACTGTCCCAGTGGGAAATGTAAAAGGATGAATGAAAAGTAGACGGGCATCTGAAGGAAAAACAACACAGTTTGAAACTAAAATGAAATACACAAATTTCTTTAAAATATATAGTAAGTACTTAAATTAACATTTCATTTTCAGATGATGTCATAGGATTAGGGAGAAAGGTTGCTGGTGGCATAACAAATTTCACCTTCTCGGACCTCAAAAGCCACATCACAAATTGAAGAATTTGTTTGCAAGAAAGCACAGTGTTGAAAAAAACATGTGAAAAAATGAAATTTTTGCTCTGTGTGTGCGCCTGGATGATGAGCACAAAGCGGTCCTTGACAAAGGAAAGATGGATTTGATGATAGGTAAATCACAATTTTACTATACAAGTTATTGTTTTATTAGTTTGAAATAGTTCAAAATAAAGATTAATTCGAATTATACGATTAGTAATCCTCAGGGCTAGGCCTGTCAATAACAGAGTGTCTCAGTACCTTGCCGGACTAAGATCCAAACCTGCCCCCTTTGACCCCCAACATGTTTTTAATTGGTTCTGATCACATTATTTTACAGAATATTCAATGAATTTTTAATAAACTAATTTTATTTTAACAGTGAAACTAGTTTTATCAATAAAAAAAAATATTTTAAAATGAAAATGCATGTAATATTAAATAATATGCGCATATATAGCACAGGTTATTTGAAAATATTCCACAGGGATAAATATCCAAGCACGTTCAAAAGTGTACTAGTTGCCAAATTTGGACCCAGTCTTTTTCAAATCCTAGCTGGGGCCCTGGATTAGATAAAAAGTTTGAAAAAGCAATTAATTCTACATAAGTTGTTAACAGTATTTGCAATAGGTGAACTGTAGTTGTACTAAATATCAAATTGCATTTCAGATTATGACATAGGATGGGGGAGAATTGTGGACCTGAACAATACTGTGATAGAGAGGAAATCCTATTCAAGAAAGCAGTTTAAAAAACGCATTCAATGTGAAAGAGTGAACTTTTTTATTTTGGCCGTGTATAAGAACAGTTTGTTTTTTAAAAAGTGCATGTCTATCAAATTATTTTTTATGTATATATATTGAATATTTTTGTTGTTTGTCTTTAAAAGCTACATTGTATCTTAGAAGAATCATCAAAATGCGGAACGAAAATGCGTACATTTTCCGCATTAGTTCCACATTTTTTGTGACTGCGGAAAAAATGCGGGGATTTTCAGCATTTGTTCCGCATTTGCAGAAGTATAAAATGGTGATCCATGTTTTTAAAATGTATTATCTTAAAATGAATATAAAGATACTATGTTAAATGTATCTTGTCATAATTTTGACTAGTTCTTAGCTAACCTGAGCAAAAAGTGCTCATGTTGAGCTTTTGCGATCGCCTTTTGTTTTTTCAAATGGCCTGTCCTTATATGGGTATATGGGTATATTTACAATATGTATGTAATCCAATTTCCGCCCAGTATCTAAATTACGCCCGTAATCTAAGTTACGCCCGTAATTTTAACATTCCGCCTGTAATCTGAATTCCGCCCATAAACTGCTTTCCGCCCATAATTTAAAATTCCGTCCCACCTCATTTACATATTTCGCCCCTGTTTTCCGCCCGGATTACGCCCGGAATCCGCCCGGAATCCGCCCGGAATCCGCCCCTCTTCTTAAAATCATATATAGAAAAATACGCCCGGAAATATTTTTTACGCCCGGACTTTGGTTTGCGATTCCGTGCCGATTCCGGGCGGAACATTTCGTACAGGATAACAACTCATATATGCTTATATTTTCTGCATTCAACTTGCTACACTTTATTTTAAATAAGTATACAGCCAATAAGTCTTGCTTTATCAATATTAAGGTTCATACCAGTGAATTTTGTAATTAAATGTTTTATGAAAACATGGGGGTCAAAAGATTAAAGGCTGGTAACTTGTTATGTCTGAAGATCCTTAATGATTTGTTAAAGTTTTCTTAAACTTTAATTTGGATGCAGAATACCATGGCAATAGGAAATACGCGAAGAACGAAATGGAGAATCAAAATGTTGTATTACAGCAATATCTAAACTTCACATGTGTATGTAGATATAATGCAGCTAAGAATTGTTCAGAAAAAAAAATCCGTAACCTAAGGGTATCATGTTTAAACGAAAACGTTTACAAAAACAGTAAACGTTTAAACGGCAGTCAATGTCAACAGAATCCATTTTAGTTCATTACATAACGATGTTGCAAAACTCATTAAAAGCTGCTGAAAAAGACTCGTATTTGTATCACGTGCGCCAGATGGCCATTATTCACAGTACCGTAGACATAACAATACACCTGTACGACCTAGACGTCTTGAATATTTAACCCGCATCGGCACGAAGTGCTCGGGAAAAGTTTCCCGCTATTTCTTGCATGATCATGCCCCTAATCGTCTTGAACATTCAACGCGCGTCGGCATGAAGTGCATGCGAAAATTTCCCGCCGTTTATTCATAGGCATTCATTTTTAATTTAAGGAAGCGCACCTCTAATGATTTCCCGCGATTTATTTTACGATCATTGCCGATCTTCAATGATCGCTTATTTCCGAGAGATGCATTTTATTTTTTTCAAACTTCGAATTTTGATATATGTTTAACTTATTCATTTAGAATAAATTATTTTCACTATAAATATTGACTTTGATCCAATTATCATCTGAAAAATACGATTTTGCTATTTCTTCAAAGATTGAGCGAGCCTTTTTACCTGTTTACTTATGCGTATCTAATTTAAGTTTGCACTGATGTGAAGTTGTCGTGGCCGAGTGGATAAGGCGATGGACTAGAAATCTTTTGGGATCTTCCCGCGCAGGTTCGATTCCTGCCGACAACGACTTTTTGCAACGCGTTTTATTTCTTTTCTAACGTAATTTGATTTTATATAGCACATAAGCTATGTTTAATTTGTTTATTGTTAAATATGTTGAAAATTGTATGCACATCCTTCAATTTTAGAACTAAAACAATGTTATGGCTAAATTGATTAATTTACTGCTGAAAATACGAATGATGCATGTTGCATTTTTATTTTTATTTAAAAAAGTAAACGGTAAATCTGTTTATTTTTTTGGTATTTTTGCTGTACATAGTGTTTCTATAAAAACTTAGTTTAAAATATAACTTAAATGATACTATTTTGAATTTTATGACACTTTGTTTTTAACCGACCCAATTTTTACTTGGCTGAAATCACTTACATTTCATGGCGCTATTCCATAGATTAAAATTTGTAAAAAATAAATGTCTGTAAAATAATACTTATTTCATCTTGTTTAAACTTTAAACACTTTTACTGCATCTGTACACACCAACTGCATGCCCATATTTGGAAATTTGAATGAATTATGGAACTTTTATATACCCCAGGGGTGAAAATAAATTGGACAAAAGCCGAGCGTGAGGGTGGTTTTGAAAAAATCGGTATATTTTTTTAAAAACCATGGAAAGCCTACCTACAAATTTGCATGAAGTTTAGTGAAATGATGCTGATTAGGAAAATAATTAATTAAATTATATTTGGATATGTGCCCATTAGAGGTGCGCTACCTTAATGAACAGATACTCGTTTTGATGTACATCTTGTTAAGTAAAACAAAAACAAAAAAATTAACACCGGTGTACTCTTATTGAAGAAATGTGGGTTAAATATTAATTCATCTTTGTTACAAAATATAACGGCATGTAAGAAGAAAACGCGTAACCCATGGCACTGATGCTTTTAAAACAGACATATGGATACCGTTTAAACGGTATCGTTTCGTTTATTTCATTTCGTTTAAACGTTTAGAAAAATCTGTAAACGTGATACCCTTACTTAACACTATTATCTGATCTTATTAATTTCAGTGTTACAAAATCGTGAATATCTTTTAAACAGATATTTATTGTTTCTCTATAAATTTAATGGAATTCCCTCAGTAGACTGGACTCAGAATTCAGGATACCAAACAGCATAAGCAGTTTGTTTTATTATATTTTAGTGTAAAATTTACTTCTGTAAACCCAACAGAGTAAGAGTGGAAATATACCACATAGC
Organism: Dreissena polymorpha; assembly: GCF_020536995.1. Taxonomy (NCBI): domain Eukaryota; kingdom Metazoa; phylum Mollusca; class Bivalvia; order Myida; family Dreissenidae; genus Dreissena; species Dreissena polymorpha. The sequence goes on along the minus strand of NC_068369.1, from coordinate 22,327,156 downwards.
TATCAATTTGTTCAGCTCATATATTACCGATTTTTTTCAGCTCATGCTGCCAGGCAATAAAAATCTAATTGGATAATTAGTTTGACACCATATTACAACCCTTGCTAAGCATGTATAGTGTACAGTTTATATAATGGAAGTATAATATTAATTAATTGGTACAAAAAAAACCTGTGTAAGTTTGTCAAGTTATTTTTTTTTAAATAATACAATTTTATTCCGTTTTTGCATTTTATCTTGTTATGCTATTCTAATTTATTTGCACTTTATACAAATTAATCATGTACAATGCGCTATGTTCATTATGCCACTTGATAATAAATCAAAATAAAATGTAAAAACACTGTTTACATGTATTTCTTGCCGTGCAAATGTTTACAAATGGTGCCCTTTTCAGCCAGTTAGCTCATTTGGTAAAGCGCTGGACTGCATATCCAGGATCACAGGTTTGATCCCTAGCCCGGCCACATAACTTGTATGGGTACTTCCATCCTGCCCTACCTCTAATTCAAGTAGGGCAGTTGTCAATTACTGGCATAAGTATGTGCACTCACAACTGATTAACCAGCTAACCAAGGAAGGAGGGTGAGTTGGTACAATTGCCACTGTGATATGACTAAAATACTGTTAACCCTTTACCACTTAGATACATATTTTTACGCATTTGTTTTTCCTTAGAAAGTTAAACTTAATTTAAGACCTTTCTTACTAGATTAAAGTTTTAAAGGCTTCATTTCCATCCCTTATGAGACATCTATTTGACTATGAAAGACAATTAAGTATCTAAAACGTTATTTTTCTGGTTTGCAAACAATTTGCCATGATTATCAAATGTGCAACATTTTTTGATGTATTGAGATAATTATATTTAAACATTATTAAAAACAGAACAGAAATAATTTTACGAAAACTACCAAATAAGTTCCTTCCAGCAACCAAATAATGCAATGAAATTATTTCATCAGAGAAACCAAATAGATAAATGACAGAAACCATATAAATACATAGCATCAACCAAAGATTTTCTTCTTAGCAACCAACTATTTCATCAAAGCTACCAAATAATTTTATCACACTTACTTTTCAGGTATAAAATAAGAACACTCCCGCATTTTGATGTGCTTTCGAATCCAACTGGTCTCTTCATCATATTCCTGAAATTACAGGTAAGAGATTGAATAGACATCAACCTGGTTTAAACAAACACTTAAAATTTAATTGTATAATGTCATTCAAAAGAAATCTTAGATTTTTTCACAATGCAAAGTTGAAACAAAAGACTTAAAAAACTGTCAGAACTCCTCACATAGACCACAATCTGATATAAAAAAATAGTTGTGCAAACATTGAATATTGAAAGCCCATGCATTACTGCTTCTGAAATATAAAATCAACAACGCACAATTAGAATGAAAAAGTCAAACATAGCAATATCTTTAACTAACCACTGAGTGCAATTTCTTCATTTCTGCCATGACATTACTGAACTTATGCTGATGTGAAAGGCTTCTCTCATATCTTAACTCCTTTGACTTATTACTTTTCTTCATTTCTGCAAGGACACTAACGCGTTTATCCTGCGTCGATAGATTCCCCTCAATACAAGACTCATTTGAATTACTACTGGCCTGATTATGAAATTTCATGTGCTTCTGAAAGCCATCTACAAAAGATTCCATTTCTGCATCTACAGACCAGACTTCTGAATTCATTGATTCAGAAGTCTCTTTAGTTGTACTCTTATTGCTTGACGGATTGTAGTTTACTGGACTCAGCATTACTGGCTTGTTTTTACTTGGCACTATAACTTCTTCTATTGGCTGTTCCTGTTCATCTGAAATGTCCTTTTTAGAAGTAATGGTCATGTCAATACTAGAAGAAATAGGAGAGCGTATTGCAACACGAGGGTAAAGAATATTTTGTGCATCCTTAAAATCACCAACAAGACTTTCCTTAATCGAATCGGCTTCTTCTTCACAATCTTCTTCATCTTCATCTCTTTCCATCATCCCATTGTTTCTTTCCAAGGCATCACATTTTACAGTGTTTTGGCCACTGGGATTTTTATTGTCAACATCATCTTTAGCGCCTTCGTCCTCTTCCCTATGTCCCTCCTTCTTACCCACACTGCATGTTTTGGAAATATCCATCTTGCAATTTGTATTCTGTGCATAATAATGACCTTGTTTGGCTGCCAATGAGCTTTTATAGCTATACATTGAGTGGCACTTATATCTGACTCCATCCTTATTGTTTTTACTATGAATTAATAAATAGACAGCTTCTTGTCAGTTGATTGTGTTTTCTTATCTTCTTTCATAGTATCCAAACATAGTTATTTTTCTAAGTAATCTTGCACAAAACACTGAGGAAGTTTAATGGTCTAAATGGAAATTACATGCACTGCTTCTTTTCATTTGATCGTATTTTCTTATTGTCTTTCATAAAATCCAAACTCAATAATATTTTTCTTAGTAATCTTGCACAAAACATCGCTGAAGTTCCACTGTCTCAATTACAAATACATGCATTGCATTTCTTTTGTTGAAGTATACATCCTCAGGCAAGAATGACAACATATAATGCTTTACAGAGTTGTTATGCTATGAACAATGTTACCATATAGTTTTCATATGCAAGTAGACAGCCCTAAAAGAGCATATTTCATAACTTAAAATATATATATAACATGACACTTGAAAAGCTGAAAACAAATGTTTCTCAGATATCATGTAAATACTACAAAATCGTGAAGTGTTACAGTATTAACAAGTCATAAGTATTGCATACTTGAGAGGCCAGCCAGGGCCCTCAATCTATCAAATCTGCCGCCGAATTTCGGCGGCAGTCCCCCACCTGAAAAAGTATACTTTTTTCCCCTTTTGGGGGGGAAAAATTCCCCCTAAAAAAAAAATTTATTTTTTTTTTTTTAATAGAAAGATGTGTCTCATGATTATCATATCTCAATTCTATTTCAATTTAATCTTTTCAAACATACTAAATTATGAAAAATGCAATGAAAATAGTGCAAACATGTACAAATGAAATAATGAGAGAGTAAGTAAAAAAATCCCCCAAAAAGGGAAACGCCGCGAAAATTCCCCCTCCTAAGGGCTGCGGACCCCTTCCCCCAAAGTAGTGTGAGGGCCCTGCCAGCTATTGGCCCAGCATACATAAGTGCTTTTTATAAAAACAATAAGAAATGTGAACTTGGTTTAAAATAAAGTGAACAGTATTAGAATGCCTCAGTGTATGAAATAATTATCATTTGATAATCAAATTCACAAAATACTCAAAGTAAGCATATGCCTTAAAGCGAGATTATACGATTTTTATATGTGTTGAAGTGTAATATATTGATACAAATATGTTATAATAACACACAATATGCAAGATAAATGATACATTTAAGACAAATTTCATAAAATGCAGCAAATACAAATAATACATTTAGCTGAAATCAGAGAGAAATGATCATTTACTTGTATCAGATAAATGTATATGTTCTTTTCTCTTAATTCTAAAATATTGGCTTAAAATTCTTAACAATGAAAACATCATAATGCAAATAGTTTTCAAACAAGCTTTAAACCAATTGTAATTAAGGTTACCGGTGTACGAATTGGGTCGTTAAATGTCATGCAAATATTAAATATTTTTGGATTTAATTATGAATTTGAAAATCCAAACTTTGTGCAAGTTATTGGTTTCATTAGCCATGCAGTTTAAATGTAGACTTAATTGTTGACAACTTTAACAAGCATGGTATGGTAATATGAATAATAATTATTTATTAGATATGTATAAAGTTTCCATAACCTATTTGGAATATGAAGTATATTTAGATTTACTTCCTAGACAACTGCGCTCATTTTTTGTAAGATAAAGAGTCAGTCATCCTGTTGAGAATTAAAGGGATCTGTTCACGTTTTGGTAAATTGACAAAATTGAAAAAAGTTGTTTCAGATTTGCAAATTTTCGTTTTAGTTATGACATTTGTGAGGAAACAGTAATACTGAACATTTACCATGGTCTAATATAAATAGCCGTTATATGCATCTTTTGACGATTTAAAAACCTGAAACTAATAAAGCGTTGCAACGCCAAACGATTTAATAATTTGGAGAGTTCTGTTGTTGTTGTTTAATTTTGTGAAACTACGAAGATTGCTTATATGAAGTATAAAATACGTCCCTCATTCATACTTGGCAGGATGGCCGAGCGGTCTAATTGGTTTTTCCTCCAGAACTCCGGGGGTCACTGGTTCGAGCCCAGCGGCGGGCTACTTTGTTTTCCTTTTTTTAAATATATTGGTTTTTTTTTACTGGAGCTTTTTAGATCAAATGTTTACAATAATCAATATAAAGCATTTAATGACAAACTTCAAAAAATGCCAAAATCTGTGAAAAGGCCCCTTTAAAACTGGCAGATACGCTAAGATTAATATTTATTTTATGCTTTCCGGTGGTTTTTAGAGAAAAATAAGTGTATTAAAACTGATAATTTGACCGTTTCAAACAATGAAAATTATCAGTGAAAATTATTGATAATTTTCACTGTTTATGTTAAATGACGTCATTTTTTTACCAAATGACGTCATTTTCCCAGCAAATTCTTTAGTTAAACTCTTAAACAATGTATATAAACTGTGAAAAAAAAGCATAAAATAAAAAGAAAATTTGTTGGGTTCGGTGGAATATCGATTTTAATTCACTCGTGATCATATAAAATATATATTTTCACAAGTGGCGCATTATTTTTTATGATCACTCGTGAATTAAAATTGATAATCCACCGAATCCAACAAATATCCTCTATTTCACGAAATGAATGTTATTGTTTATGTTGAAATGAGTTGGATTTATTAGATGAATACCATTTTATATGTTAAGCAGCTGATAAACTGAGTTAAGAAAAAAAAGCCATACATCTTATATGAACCCATCTGTTTAAAAATTACACAAGATACTAGTTTCATGTAACAATTCACTAATTTATTAGAAGTATAATTGCATCAAAGAAGCATTTGTTAAAAGAAATGCAATTTTTAATAATACTGTTCAATAAACGTCAGTACCGCCTTGATAGAACCTACGTGGTCTTACTACTAATTGTATTTATTTGTATTTGCATTCTTAAATGACTATTATTTGTTATTTAATGTTATGTTGTTATGCCTAGTTACATGACAGCGAATAATGTGTGTGTTTAAGCATGAAGACGATTTGTATAAGTCTAGAGTGTCTGTCTGTCTTACTGCAGATACTGAAACCTACAGTGCAATACATAGACATGCAATTAGTATGAACACAGCTGACAAATTTACATGGTAAACTAATAAATTTGTTATGATTTGTTATTCATATACTTCCTGTTCATAAACAGTCATTCATGTTAGGCAAAAAATGTGTTTGCTTCCGTTTATACATAACGAAACAAGTTGGAAGTCCAAAATGAACAATGGTGGGCTAAATGCAAATAGAAAATCTTAAGTAGGAAGATATTGTTTATAATGTGCAACCTTTGGTTACCAATTGTCATTAAAAGATTGGCCTTTGCCTTTAAAACTCATTTCCCTTTTCATAGCAATTTTTTAAAACTTAGTTTACTCTCTTTTATGGTAAAATCTTTTGAACATAATAGTTGTTCAACGTGTACATCAAATGTATAATTTCAGCTCAAAGGTTGTGTACCATAACAAGAGTTACCTATAAAAATGTCCCCTCACCCCTTATGAATATTTAATAATTGCTAAGGTTAAAAAAGGCAAACATCAGTTAGGTATTTTATCAATATTGGTGTGTGCAAATTGGATATAAACTTCTGAATTAAGTAGCAAAAGGTGTTTGAAATGCAACCTTTTTAAACATCAAGTGGCAAAGGATATTTATGGCATTTAGATGAAGATACTGAACTCGAGTGGAAAATCTGCTTACCGGTACATTACATGCTTGACCAACTTTTATTTATTTACAAGCTATTATTTATTAACCCTTTCAGTGCGGGAACCGAATTTTGAAGGCCTTTGCAAACAGTTTGGATCCAGATGAGACGCCACAGAACGTGGCGTCTCATCAGGATCTAAACTGTTTGCTATTCTGAAAGTATTCTATGAAAAAAATCAAAGAAAATGCTAATTTTACAAATTCAGCAGACGACATTTTAGCAGACGACAAATTTCCCAGCATGCAAAGGGTTAATGTATGAGGAAAAGTAGCACGCAAATGAACAAAGCCAAGATGTAATATCAGATATGGTTATGAAGTTCAGCTAAAACTGGTTGATAACTTTGAATGAGATACGAAGCAACCCCCACCTTGTCAAGTGATACATGTTTGCCATACTACCCAGACTGCATTTGTAATGTTACTTGCCAACATGGAAAAACGATTTCAAAAGCCAATTATAGAAGGGTATTATAATGGGATAGTAATGGTATGCAAATATGCAATGGCAGCAAAGTTGCACACAAAATACAAAAAGTCGCATGTTAAATATTTAACAAAACTATGTACCTTCATTGACCTTCATTGAACCTGAAAATGTTCAAGTGTTAAAAGTATATGGACAGTCCAATTCAATTCAGAAGCATTCAACTATGTGTATAAATGATATTACTGTACCTTGCATTAGTTACCTAGCACACCAACAACAAATTTTCAAAACCATTATCTGATGTCTAGAATATGGAATTTAAATTGCAAAAGTAATAAAAATATGGGTTGAATATCAGTCAATAAACACACAACACTTAGCAAAACTATTGTTTGTCCACAATTTTCCAACATGCAACCATTAGCAATTGCAAAATCTAATAAACCATCAATACAGGGCAATACTTTTATTTGAATCATAGATAGTTTAAAGAACAGTAGTTCAATACCAAAAATAAGCCCAAAGAGCATCCAGAATATTAAAATGGCACTACAAGTCATGTAGGCGTAAATAAGAAAAGGGGAGGTACAGAAAGCCAGAAAAAGTCTGATAAACTGTTATTTATAAGAATTTTTAATATGTGAATATGAAATACTTGTATAAGGTTTCATTATATAAATATTGTTATGTGTGACTACGTTTATTAAGTACTTTTTTGCCCTCTCTACATACATGATACAAAAATTCACATTTGGAGAATAATTATATGAAACTATGGAAATACACAAAAACATAGCTTTTCCAACTGCTTTGTGTGACATATTGCAAGTGTTTGAAAATAGTGTCTTGATTTGGCACTACTGACCATAACATTTCTCACCTACACCAGTTACTTAAACTTGTGAACAAAAAATGTACTTTTTCTATATTGAAAGGAATTTGTTCTATAAACAGCATTCTGCATTCAATAAACGCATATGCCCCAATTGGAAGCTTTAATTGTAAGTGTTGATTTATGGGCCCATTATAATAAATCAAAGTCCAAATGTAGGTTAATATTATAAGGGCAAAATAAGGTCAGTTGAAAAGGGTGTGTTAATAAATGTACATTTAAAATGAAAACACTAACATAAAAATGTCTATAACAAACCAAGTGAAAGGTCTTCATTTCTTCCAAGACGTTTTTACGGAACTTGTCCTGTGTAGATTGGCTTCTCTCATAACAAGACTTCTTTGGCTTCATTTCTGTCAAATTACTGCCGAATTTATCCTGCATAGATAGGCTTCTCTCAAAGCTTGACTCCTTTGACATATTACTGTTTCTGTTATGAAATTTCATGTACTTAGCACCACTTTTTGGTTTGGCAAAACCCAAAGCTTTATACTGAAAGCCATCATCAAAAGATTCTATTTTTGCATCTACAGACCAGTCTTCTGAGTTCACAGATTCAGAAGTTTCTTTAGTTGTACCCTTAATGCTTGACAGATTATAGTTTATTGGATTGAGCTTTACTTGCTGGTTTTTACTTGGCACTATAACTTCTTCTATTGGCTTATCCTGATCATCTGAAACCTCCTTTTCAGAAATAATGGTTACGTCAATACTAGAAAAATTAGGAGAGCGAATAGCCACACGAGGGTAAAGAACATTTCGTGCATCCTGAAAATCACCAATAAGACTTCTTTCAATTGAATCGACACGAGCGTTCTGTTCTCTTAGTTCATCACCCATTTGCTGCGCCAACACTTTTAATGATTAATTTTTTTTTTTATAAATATTATCAGCACATCCTTTGAGCAATTGAGAACTATCAACATAATCATTGTCAACATCATCATAAGATTCAGCTGTAACTGATCCAGGCTCATCAAAAACTTTATCATGATCACCTTTTTTGGTGTTGTCATCAGGATCATCTAATTGCTGCTCATCCCCTAGCTCAGAGTAGCAAAAGGGCCAACGATAAGGGCCAGTGCAGCTTGGTTCAAACATCACTTGTCTTATGTATGCAAAATCCTTCAATAACCCATACTCAGTATTATCTGCTTCATCTTCACAATCTTTTTCGTCTTCATCCTTCTCTGGCTCATTGTTTCGTTCCAAAGCATTGCATTCTTCAGTGTTTTGGCTGCTTGCATTGTTATTGTCAAAATCAGTTTTAACACTTTCACTCTCTTCCTCATTTCCCGTGTTCTTAACTACAATGCATGTTTTTAGAGCGTATTGCTTGGATTTAGTATCCTGTGCATAATCATGACATTCTTTGGCTGTTGAAGTGTTTTTATTGCTATCCATTGTGTCAATGCGATCTGACTCCATCAATGTTTTATTAAATGTGAATCAATGATCAATAACTGTATTCTCTTATCTTTCATTATCCAAACTCACTTGTTTTAAGTAATCTTGCACAAAACAATGAGGAAATTTCACTGTCCCAGTTAAAAATACTCTTATATGCAATGGTTTTTTTTGTTTGAGCTTTGATCCTTAGGAAACAATGACAGCATATTATGTTATAAAATGCTGTGACTTAATTCCATGTTACCATCTTAGTTTTCATTTGCAATTAGTCAGCAAAGAAAGAGAAAATTTCATTATTAACAAGTGTAAATAGTAAATGTGACACTTACAACGCTTAACACAATTTGTTTATCTATCAGGTAAACAACTAGGAAATCTTGAAGTGTGACTGCATTTATGCATGAGTCTCAAGTATTTTATACTTGAGAGGCCAGAAACAGAAGTGTACAATGTTACCCTTCATAAGTGTATGAAATAATTATCAACTTAAACTTAACAATGTATAGGAAGGAAGCAATTGCCTTAATTAATAAATTAATTTCTAAAATATTTGTCAATGTCTTCTATGCTGATTTTTTTATACAGTTGTACTTTGATAAATGTAGCTGAATTCAGAGACCGTTGCCTCGAATTATGCGAAACTGTGCAGTGCTCATAGGCTTAAATCAGTGTGTACACTTTCTGATCTTAACCCTTTCAGTGCGGGAACCGGATTTTAAAGGCCTTTGCAAACAGTTTGGATCCAGATGAGACGCCACAGAACGTGGCGTCTCATCAGGATCCAAACTGTTTGCTGTTCTGATAGTATTCTTTGAAAAAAATCGAAGAAAATGCTAATTTTAGAAATTCTGCAGACGACATTTTAGCAGACGACAAATTTCCCAGCATGCAAAGGGTTAAACTGCAGTTTTGTTCGGAAGAGACCTCCTCTAAAATTAGTTACAAGCAGAAATTGTTGTAATTGATAAGCCTATACAGACTGCAAAGGCTTATATGGGATGAGACTTGGTGCACATGCATTAAGCCCAGTTTTACCACAACAAAGCTCATATTATTATGTCAGATTAATTAACATTGTCATACTTCGGACCATGAAACTAATCATAAAATACAAATAGAAATGGCGCGGCACAGGACGACGCGTATCCCCACGCTGCATGTTTGACCCAGGGGCGCCCACAGGGTTATGGGGCCATGCATAGTTGAGATTGACCGTATTGTCATAAGAGAAGTTCAGTATCAATTAGAAGTGAATGGGTGTAGAAATGAAGAAGTTATGTAAAAGGCAATTTTGTGTGGGTACGGCCTATTTGGGCGGGGCACCCCAGGGTTGGTAATTGGACCATGCATAGTTGAGATTGACCGTATTGTCATAAGAGAAGTTCAGTATCAATTAGAAGTGAACCGGTGTAGAAATGAAGAAGTTATAGTTAAAGGCAATTTTGGGTGGGTGTGGCCTATGTGGGTGGGGCGCCTCAGGGTTGGTAATGGGGCCATGCATAGTTGAGATTGACCGTATTGTCATGCATAGTTGAGATTGACCATATTGTCATAAGAGAATTTCAGTATCAATTTGAAGTGAATCGGTGTAGAAATGAAGAAATTATAGTAAAAGGCAATTTTAGATGGGTGTGGTCAATGTGGGCGGGGCGCCCCAGGGTTGGTGATGGGGCCATGCATAGTTGAGATTGACCATATTGTCATAAGAGAGGTTCGGTATCTATTTGAAGTAAATCTGTGCAGAAATTAAAAAGTTAATGTAAAATAACATACAAAATTAGTGAAAATTTCTGACCCGGCCCCGCCCCAACCCCCATAACTTTTGACCCAGGAGTAAGATCAAAATTCCAAATAGTGCAGGGTCGCACATATGGTCATAGCTACCATGTGTGTAAGTTTCAAGGTTCTAGTGCTTATAGTGTAGGAGGAGATATTGGCCAGGACGGACAGACAGACTGCCAGACGGACGGCGGAGATAACCACAATATCCCCATGCTTTTCAAAAAGCGTGGGGATAATTATTGCACTGTATTATTATGTGATAGAAAGGGTATTAGCCTATATATTTTTGGTTTTGACATGGGAAGCAATGGTTCAGAGAAAAAAGTCACATGCTATAACTATTTAGTTTTATGAACCTCATTGTTCCTATCTAAAAATATTTAATGTCTAAATATCAGTAAGATATATCGGATTATAAGTTTTATAAAATGGCTGCATTTTAAAATGTGTATTTATGATACTACTGTACTTTGCATTTATTGCTAAGCATACTAATAACAAATATTTAAAACCCTTATCTGATGTCTAGATTATGGAACTTAAATTGCAAAGGGAATAAAAATATGGGTTGCTAATTTCTCAATAAACACACAACGCTAAACAAAATAAATCTTGCAGCTTACATAAAGCCTACCATAGACCATTAGCATTCACAAAATCTTATGAACTATCAATACCTGGCATTGATTTCATTTGAATCTTAAATACATATAGGATCTGGCAGGAGTTGTCATATCATACCATAATTTATTAAACGAGTTCAGGTATTTTGTTAGTAAGCGTCGCAGCCTAAAAATATTTTTATATTTATTGCCTGCTTGTTTAAAATTATGACAATTTTGAGTTCAAGCATGGTCGCAGTCATGTGGCATGGCATAATAAATAATATTAACTGTGGCAATTGGCATAATAAATAATATTAACAAAACACAGACAATTCTTGAGGATACATACCATTGGAAGTGCTCCAACATTCTCTATGCTGATGGCCTCATCATTATAGTTGATGCTCTCCAAACTTTGCTCCCTTTTCAAGATTCCTTTAGGTGGTTTAAAAGACGGTCCAACCTGGGCCATGGTTTTCACGGTTACTGAACAATTAAATCAACATCACCCAGAGAACCAAATTCCACATCACACCATCCCACGTTTCATGTCTGGAAATATCAAATAGAAACCAATTTTAGTCAGATCAATGATGCATAAATTGTTTTGCCCATTAATAATTCTCTCGTTTAAAGCAATATTTAACTAAGGGGTATTTTTATGATGTAAACTGTTTGAAGACGACATAATTAGCAGCCAGTTTTCTTCCCCACTTATCAGTTTATCAATTTTTCTTATCAATAACCAATTTCAGTTTGCACTCGGCTGTCTTCCATTGATCTCATAGTCATAAACGCTTACAAAAGTTTGTATCCTAAATAGAAATGTTTAATCACTATTGATGGAACTCTTCGGATGCAAACAAGATGTGATTATATGTTATTGGCTAAAGGAACAATAAAAATAAACAACATTTTTTTAAGCAGATTTTGTATTTCCACATTTTAACCAAATCAAAATCAGCCTTATTCTCGAGCAGGAAATTGTGAACATTATAAATAACAATTTTATTAATGCTCTTATAATGCACTCATGATTTTTTTTATCATTTCCAATATTTATTTTAAAGCTGCTTAAACTCCCACTAAATTAAAGTCTAAATGTTTTTTGTCTTTCCCTATAGCTTTTTATGTTCACTCTTTAAATGTCCAGAACCTAACAAAATCCAAACACACTATTAACATGTGACATAAATACGCTTCAGCATATTCTTCTTAAATAACAATGCAGCACTATTTTTAAGAAATTATCTCAAAAATTAAATATTTATTAATTTGCAAATCGATTGAACTACAATAACAGACATTGTAGGGCAATATATTGAAGCAATTAATAGACCAGTTAAATCAGATTTGGTAACAAAATTAATGTGTAATTCTTTTCAAATGAAACTCTTTCACCTTTTGCTTCTCTTGTCAATCCATTCAGACAGATATCATTATCTTTTCATAATGGGTCAAAGCTGTACATTAAATCTGGTTGCAAATCCTCAGCTAAATTGCAACAAAATTTTCTGAAATTATTTAACAATTAGGATGACTTATTATAACTGATCGCCGTGGCCTAGTGGATAAGGCGTCTGCCTCGGGATCGGGAGGTCGTAAGTTCGAGCCCCATGGGGAGTGTTTGTCGAAGGATGTATGTTTGTCATGGGACTTGTTCTGATATGGCCGGCTCGTGAGCCGCGAGCGTTAAACATGAATGGTTACCGACTTCTATCTGCCTGGCGCCTGGCATAGTGATAGGAGTTGGGAGGTACATGGTATACATGCAAAGGTGTCTCATAAGCCAAATTGGCTGGCGCTTTCAATAGGGGTGACACTATAATAAAAAGACCTTATAAATACCTTTTAATAACAAGAGTTTTGCCACTGACAAAACCCCCTCTGGGTTAATGTGTAAATGGGGCACAAGTTGGTTGGGAGTGGGGAGGGTGTTACAGTGGTTGACATCCCAGAATTCAAAGTTTGATTAATCAATTAATTCACTCTTTCATTTACATTCATTCCTAGACATTCACGGTCATTAATTTTCATTATTTCACTTATTAGCAATAATTAATTAATTCCTTATCATTCATACACAATACACATTAATTAATTCACATTAACAAATCTTGCAGTAAATATTTAAAAAAGAAAGCTCATTGAACAGTATAAAAGCAGCAGACCAATGTGTGTAGAGTTACTAGTATTTGTGTATGTTGGGATCAGGGTGGACTTCTTTCCTGTCTGTTTTTGTGTCTGTCCATCTGTTATTTATGATATGCAGTTGTTCATAATCAATTTATTGTCCTAAGTAAAAATTACAATAGTTTTGCCCCATTTCAAACTTGGATTTTCTTTAATATTTTTATTGTTTTCACAGGTTTTAGAAGCAAAAATGTACATCTCTGAAACTGTCACATCCTGATATTTAGTATTACCATAATAACTCTAAGTTTGTGGACTCCCGTTTTTTATGCCCCCTTCTTCGAAGAAGAAAAGGGGGTATATTGTTTTTGGCCTGTCTGTCATTGTATGTGTGTGTTCCAAAACTTTAACCAAAACTTTAACCTTGGTCATAACTTTTGCAATATTGAAGATAGCATTTTGATATTTGTCATGCATGTGTATCTCATCGAACTGCCCATTTTGAGTGGTGAAAGGTCATTTAAAAGAGTCTTTTGAAGTTTGTATGTGTATACTGCTAAGTCTGGATTGGCGGTCAACAGGAACAATATTATCTGGAGGAGTGATGTCAACTATGTGGTAGGTAATTTTATATAACATGATAAGACGAAATTTTATTCTATGTGTTTCAATTCAGGGTGTCTAGTTTAATAAGCTGGTGTTGTGGTATCTGATTGTTACGAATCTGGCCACATGTCGTTTCTACTTTTTCCAGTTGATTTATTTCAGCTTCTGTATGTGCCACATAATGTGGGTCCCAGACACTGGATTTAATTTAAGTTAACTATTACTTTGTAAGCATGATCTTTAACTTTTGATGAGCTAATTTTTAGGTTGCGGTGGAGAAATCCTAGGGTTTTATGTAGTTTGCAGGTCAGACACACACACACACAGGGTTTTTAGTTGCAATAATCCGACTCCCAGCTATTGACCCTCCGGGTTGTTATGAGCTGTACGTATGTACTCATAAAAGCTCAGAGCATTCAAGAAGAACTAATAGGGTTTTATGTAGTTTGCGGGTCACACACAGGGGCCAAAGTCTGGCAAAGAGATTCATGTGAGCATCCATCAAGACAAAACTGTGTGTGTTTGTGTTTCCAGACATGTTTTAAATTGTGTTTTTGTCATAAATCCCTTCTTCTTTTTAACTATCTTAATATCCCTATCCCAATTAATATTTAGCAATAATGTCTTTTTCACTTTCACTTAGTTTCAGTTTGTGGAATTCAATAATTAGCCTGTTTCATTTCGCATAACTACGATATTACCAATGAATACTTTAAAAAACCTTTTTGCCTCTTTATCCTTTTCCTTGTCTATGATCTTCATTCGCTTACAAAGAAACACACTTTTTCATTACCTATATATTTTTTGTAAACTGGTCAATACTTTGGATGTAGAACGTGTTTCGGATAGCCGGATGTTTACAAATATCTTTGCTATATATAGCAGTGTTTATTGGAAACTATGGAGACGCAGGTGCTCGATGGGAGGTTAAATACCACTAACTTTTTATTTACAACCACTTTACTTGGCAATCACCATGCAGAGTTGTCATTCCATGCTCTCACATGCATGAGAGCGATGTGTCAACAAACGTCACCATCTATGTATAGAATGGCACGAGAGAGTAATTTAACGTTAATGTAATGTAACCGTCGAGCAAGAGATTGTTTACTTGGCTCAATCGGTCGTACACAGTAATATGTGGATTGACCTGGAAGCTAAACTAAGCTTATTGTAAGTCGTTCCACGAGCATGAAGAAAAACGATGCATTAGACAAGAAGCATTTCAATTGATAAAGATGTCAATGTCAAGTGGTTGAGGTGGAAAGTACTTGTAGGAAGAGATAGGGAAGGGATGGAATAGATAGAGAGATGGGAACGGACTTAAAGTAGAAGAACGAGGTTGGAGCAGGAGTAAGAAGGGAGTTGGGGAGTTCATGAAGATTAAAAATATTGTAGTTCGCCTCCAAAGAAAGAAGAGGATTTCCAAAAAGCAATACCTTGGTTGAGGGTATGCAGAAGTGTGATACAGAATTCAAGATGCGCACTCGAATGGTCGAGTACAATTGACAGTGCAAAAAATAATGGCTAGCTATTTCTTCTTCGCCACAGGAGCAAAGAGGTGATTGTATTATGTTTTATTAAATAGATCTTGTGAGAGCACACTGCAGTTTGTGAGTAGTCGCGTATGCATTATCTGGGATTTAAGTTTGCCATAGTAATAGTATTTTGGCATTTTGACCACTGATGATGGAAGTCTTTTTTAAAATGAGATGATGGATGTTGCGTTCGAGATTTCGGTTGCAAGGCTATTGAAAGCACGAGTAGTGGATGGGATAAAAGAGTTGTAGTAGAGCGCAGTTCTAGCTCTTGGGGTGTAAAGTGTGTGAGAATTCCTTAAATTATAGCGGTCGTTGGTATTCATGGATGGACACAAGTCTGAAAGATAAGATGGGGTTAGGTTGTTATTCATTTTTAAAAAAGAATGAGTTTATGTTTTGCTCTACGATTAGTTAGAGTTTCCCATCCGACCTCTTCCATACGCTTTTGAATTGAGACTAATTTCGTGGCACCTGTGACTTTTCGTGCAGCCTCAATTTGGACGCTTTCTAATGTTTCTTGGTCTTGTTATGAGCAGTTGTCGTAAATGACATCGACATATTCGAGTAAAGGACGTATACATGATAAGAAGATGGTTTCCAATGAGGAACGGTCTAAATTAAATTTAAACTTTTTCATAACGTTTATTCTTGTGTAGGCCTTATTAACAATGTACTCAATATATGGGTGCCCCATTTAAGGTCTTTAGTAAAGTAGAGCCTTTGGTGTTTATGTTTTGTTACTTCGCTAATTGGGACGTTATTCATATATACAAAGGATGTTGAATTGTGCTTGTCTTGCGACTTATAATCATTGACTCTGTTTTCTTAGGATTGAAACAGAC
Source organism: Dreissena polymorpha (assembly GCF_020536995.1). NCBI lineage: Eukaryota > Metazoa > Mollusca > Bivalvia > Myida > Dreissenidae > Dreissena > Dreissena polymorpha. Next base: position 22,310,970 of record NC_068369.1, on the reverse strand, counting down.
AAGCCATGTTTTAGCCCATTTGTTGATTATTTCGAGATCGGAGTTTAGTGTAGCTGCAGCGTGGACTGGATTGTCGACTACAACATAAGGCTTGTGTCGGCAAATAACCTGATGTTGGCTTTAATATCTAGAACAATATCATTAATAAAGATTAGAAAAAGCAGAGGCCCTTAAATAGAGCCCTGGGGTACTCCAGCGTTGATATGAGACCAATTGGATTCTGCGTTTGGGAGAACAACTTTTTGTTTGCGGTTTGTAAGGTAAGATTTGTACCAAGATAAAAGACTGTCTCTTATGCCTATATTGTTAAGCTTGAACAACAATCCCTTATGCCATACACGGTCGAATGCTTTGCTAATGTCGCAGAATATAGCTCTGGCCTCTTTTCCAGAGTCGATAGTCTCGCTAAAGAAGTAATAAAGAAACGTTAGCTGGTTTATTGTTTAGTCAACAGGAACAAATCCAGATTGTAACGGGGAAAGAATATGAAGGGTGTTTAGAAAGTTTAATGTATGTTTGAATACAATTTTTTCAAATACTTTTCCAAGTATGCTTAGTAGAGAAATAGGACGATAGTTGGCTGGGTTAAATGAGTCTCCTGATTTGAATATTGGGGTGACACAAGCTTCTTTCCATGGTTCTGGGAATGCAGAGGTGCGTAAAGAAGTATTAAAATATCACTGAGGGGAACAGAGAGTTCAGTTGAAAGTTCTCTCAGGATGCTATTGTTGACTGAATTTGGGCCAGCAGCTTTGTTTACGGGCAGGCCCGTAGTACTGATTCGACTTCGGGTTGAGTCACCACGAGAGAACTCAGAGATTCGTTGTGCTGATAAGTGTAGTGGCTTAGGTTAGGTGCTTCTGACTAGTCAAGGAGCGTTTGTTCAGTGAAGAAGTTATTAAGGACAGTAGCCTTTTGTGTGTCGTCTTCAATTATTGAATCTTTATCGATAAGTGAGGGTATAGATGAATTCGAATTGGGTCGAATAAAGCCTTTTAAACATGACCACCATGATCTAGAATTTGGCGTAGATTGAAGCTTTTCAGCCAAATTTTCTTGGTGATTAAGTTTAGCGCGTCTAATATCGGCAACGAGTTTGTTTCGCATAGTTCTGAAGTTACCCCAGTCGCGTTCAAGAGAGGGTGGATGTCACCACATAATAATAAGATAAGTAGGAACATGAAGGCGACAGCACACCCGAATGGAGTAATCAGGAATTTTAGTAACATGCACGTCAGATTGATATTGTATCGATGAGTTTCCGAGATTGTGGTCTTTAAATGGGTATACGGTGTTAATGGTCTTTCGACCGTGATGGTTTGCAGATGATGTATGATAGAATACATCTCCACAGGAAGGAGGACCATGGTGAAAAAGAAAGAAATTACAAAACGCCATTTATATATTTGAGTCGTATGTGTCTCGTGTGAAAACAACACTTGCTAGACATCATGTTAATCCTGGGTTGAAGAATTCACTGACGTTAGGCACGAGAAACAGCACCGAAACCATCGACAGTTTTGATAAGTTATCGACATTGTACCAGACTCCATGAGGTGCTCCAAGAAGTATAGTGTAGGGGGACAGGAACAGAAAACAGGAAAACAGAAAAGAGAAGCGAAGAGGCATGTCTCGCATGTCTTGATTAAAATTAGAGTGTGCGGATATTAGGAATGGGGATGTGTCTAAATTTTGGCATCAAGCGTTCTACTACAAATAAGATATCAAAAGGCCAATTCAGTCGAGTTGGATTGGGTATGCGTATGGATTATTAGGACCAGTTTTATAAAAGAAGTGCCGTTTACCTTGTGTAATATGTTGGTCAGACCGCGACACACGACACACGAAGCGATACTCGATATTTTGCGCGATACATGAAGCGACACGCGATATTTCTACTGTTCTATGACGCACCATTTGGGTCAAAAGTCAACAAGACCTCCTAGGTAAAGAGAGAAATGTACGTCGACGTACAATATGAATGTCGACGTACATTAGTTTGTACTTCAACGTACAAAATTGTACTTCGACGTACAATGTTTTACCGACCCTCGAGTGTTAGCCAATCAGAAGACCCCTTACATCTGTTGCTTTGATCCGCATGTTCAACATTCACTGCGCTATTTTCAGACTTTTTAAAAGATTTTTATTTCAAAATTTGATTCCATATGATTTGGCCTATGATTTCTAAACAATCGTGTTACCACAATAAAACAGCGGCAGTCTACACTGTGTATTAGCAACCTGCTGTGGTGATCCTTACTTATCCCTTTGAGCGTCAAGTTATGACATATAGATCAGACATCGGCCGGCTGTCTAATAAATTGTATAATATTTATTACTTAAACCGATTTTAGAATACATACCGTTAAGAAGATACTTATTTTTAATTCTTTGTTATTTTTATTTTTTCAATTTTGATAATTTTATTCATTTTGTCCTCAATTAAAAAAGAGTATTGAAACATTTATTATGAATAAATCTGAAGGAAAGGCGGCTCAAGAGACGAGTGCTTTGATTGGCTGTTCAGAAAATTTGTACGTCGACGTACACACATGCACGTCGAAGTACAAATTGTACTTCATCGTACAAATATATACGTCGATGTGTAATTCATATTTGTACTTCGAAGTACAATTTTTGTACGTCGACGTACATATTGTACGTCGACGTACATTTCTCTTTTTCCCTAGTAGGTCTTGTTGACTTTCGACCCAAATGGTACGCCATAGTGTTCAAATATCGCTGTAATAATATCGCATGTCGACTCTCGTGTTTTTTAAACGGTGTTACAGTATTTTTTACATACATGCTTGATGCACATGCTTTTGATGACGTAAAAATATCCTCCTTTTTCTCCCCTGATTTTTTGAAAAACGCGAGAGTTGAAAACCCAAAAGACGTGACTCACATGTAATTTTAACGTCCTAAAGTCTTGGACGGACCTCTATACGCTGAATGAAAACAACGTCACTACCATCGCGTAAAATACTTACGGTGTTTATTCATGAAATATGCGCCATGTCCAGACAGTTTATGCACCGATGATATTCACATAAATGTAATCTTATATTATCTTACATAAGTCTTATATTGACAAAGTAATGCGTATATTAACCACACGTCTTTGAACTATAAGGACCACAATACTCTAGTAATTAAATTCGATGGCGTACGAATTTTGTTTCGCTTTCGGTTTCATCCTCATTAACGTTCGCGTAAACAATGACGTCATTTCCCTATTGATAAATTAGAAGTAAAATCGCTTAATACAATGGCGACATTTGGCCAGAATTTATAAAATTGTAAAGTACACATTTCATTTAAAAAAAGGATAACAGTCGTAACGATGTAGGAGTAAATTTGCCCTTGTAGTATATTTATCGGGAAATGAAACAAAGATCAGATGAGTTCATTATCAATTCAGAATACAGCATTCTTGTGAACATTCAAAAATTTGTAATAACACAATAACAGCCAATCATAATTTAATGAGGAATGCGTCACATTATAATCCTATTATAGTAGGAGCGTATTTTACGAATAGGACCTGATCCGAGGCTCAATTTTTCCATTTACCTGTATTAAAGCTTTTTATGAGCGCGTATATTATACGAATATTATTATCCACATCCATCCTTCTACGCATGGAAATAGTGGTACACATTTCTTAATACAATTTCTGAAAGCGGACACGTGTTGAAGCGGCACACCCGTTTCATACCCGTTTACATTTCAAAATTAATGTCATTTGTTTTGTTGCCAAATTGTTGACATTTATTTAGGATGCTTTCACACTTAGTGGCTTGGTTATTGAAATCGAGTGATCAGACTTATACATTTATAAAACAAGTGTCATAAGTCAGGCGTATATTTTTACGAAAGGCCTTTCGACAATGCTCACGGTCCTGCCGTTACATTACGTCTCCTCGTGTTTCAGACGCGAAAGGCTTCGACTAGGTGTGACGCGGAGATAAAGGCAACTTGATCAATATTAAAAGTCTTTGGCTCTAGACTTAAGCCCTCTATATGTGGGAACAAATGTCGACGGTATTTAATTGTACATTTTGAAAAATATATTTGTAACTTATCTTGAATTAACGCTTGGATATTGACTTATACTGGTAAGATATTCGTTATATTCAAACAGCATTATTGCGAATTGCGCATACTTTTTACACATTCAACAAACTTAACCTAAATAACTTTTTTTTAAACGTAAGACAGTAGGATTTATGGCTGCAATAGATTTATGTTTAGAGAGAGTTTTGAAATAGTGAAGTAACAGGAAACATTTAGTGCCCTCCTGGACAAGTCTCTGAGGATTGGGCAGGCTGATTAATTAACAGTCGACAAGACACAACACTAAATTTCTTAGTACGTAAAACGCTATAGAGCCAGGTTTACCGCGACATGCCTTCTTTCAATATGTTGTGAATTAAATATTGTATAACACATAGTTTTCCTTCATTTTCAGGACCGGTAACCATGTCGTTTTCACGGAATAGTCCGAAGCTTTTCTTGCTAGCCATCAACTTTCTGTTGTTCGTAAGTACGGTCTCAGTATGTAAATAAACAGACAGTCATAGAGTTATCAAATACTTGTTCAACAGACCATTGTCTGCTAACATAATTATAAACATTATTTTTAAGTCGCGTAAATAGGTATACCAACATAACATAATATAGTCAGTTTACAAACATAATATAGTCAGTTTAGAATAAAATTAAACACAATTGTTGGAAACACTTAGGGTTTATCGAGGCGGTCATTAAATTTATCTCAACAGTAGTATTTAGGATCATATTTCTTAAAAAAAAAACTTCTTTGCTAAATATTCATTCATTAGAAAAAACTGATTTGTCACCTGAAGCTCATGACTATATATCTGTATGGGTAAATATAAAGTATACGTTTGCTATATTGATATATCATACGTGTCTTAAGCCAATGCAACAAGGACATATACACATATAAAATGGTATTCGTCTATAGCATCATTGTCATCACAGCATATGCACTAATGTTCATTTCGTGGAATGTTATTCTTAGCATATGCACTAATGTTCATTTCGTGGAATGTTATTCTTAGCATATGCACTAATGTTCATTTCGTGGAATGTTATTCTTAGCATATGCACTAATGTTCATTTCGTGGAATGTTATTCTTAGCATATGTACCAATTTGGATTTTCAAAGGGTGTGCAGACACTCTTAATCCTGCATTCGCGAAAGTAAGTCTAGAGGTTTTAAAAACTTTACACATATCTCGCGCAGAACTGTTATTCATTTTAACATACCACACTTGCCTTAATTGCCACGAAGCATACATTTGAACTAAATTGTATTTGATTAAATAAACGTTTGGATTTTCAAATATCTAGCCAAATCCATAATTATGTAATATTTTCTAGATATTTAAGACCCAATTTGTGTAACCTTTTTCACAATCGTTTAAAGCTTGTTTATAAACATTGTGAATTATGCTTTTTGTCTTACAATTTTTTAACAATATTCAGAATACAAAAAACTGTTTACATACTAATGGTATTTTCATAATCCTTTATTAACAGCAACACTACATGTATACATTCTATACTGTACCAATCGTTTTCAAAATTCAAAATTTTGCGTTCAATATCATCTGGATTTATGGACTCCAGCGTAGATTGCATAAATATCTATGAAAACGTGCAAAACTGTTGTTATATTTTTTGATAAAGGCAATATAATAACATATATTTATGTAAAATATAATGATATTAAGCACGAGGTAGTAAATACGTCTTCTTATCACAATGTGACATTGTTCCCGAACGGCAATTTTGTTAACGAAATATCATTATATCAAAAGGCATGCACTACCATGGCTGATGTGTAATACTTTGATAAGATTTAACCGTCATTAAAACTCTAACAAATCTATATTGACGTATACCCCAGCGTTCTCTATAAAATTATCGCACAGCTGAGCGGCCTGGCGCTGTTGATTACGGGTCTCTGGTTGCTGAGACTGAGCGGCCTGATGGGCTCGGATGTCAAGTTCCTCTTAGCCTCGATCAGTGACGACAGATCTCAGTTCGGCTACTTCCTGTTCGCGGTCACTATTCTCTTCATCGTTGCCGGCGGCATCCTCTTGTTCGTGTCGGTGTTTGGAGCGCTTGGAAGAAGATCAAACCCTGTCTGATTATTGTGAGTAAATATCTGGCGATTCGTAATACTAAGTGATGAGTAAAACTCGAGCGCAGTGACCTCTTGGTCTCATTTCATTATAGTATGTTATAACCCTATGGCTCGAACTCGCGGGGACTAACAATAAAAGTTAATCCCTGATCACTTAGTCAACACATAATGTATTTTATTATTCAATCGTTTTTATTGACCAATAAATGACATTCATAGTGCTGTATAAATTCTTTGTTGTAACTTACATGGTTGTATGCGCTACGGTTGACTTTTGTTCTGTTACATTTACATTGACCTCAAATATTATTTCAGTACTTGGTTGTCACCATTCGTGTCATCGTAGTACAAGGTGTCATTGTTGGAATGCTAACCAAATCAAGAGTTACGGGATGTGTTTTTTTTTTCATTGTGTGTGTTGTTTATTGCGACATAAACTGACCGATTGCATTTCCATTGTGTATGGGATAAACTTTTAAGTATAATATGGTATACGATGGTGAACAATGATTAAAAGTGTAAATTATTGTTATGATCTTAAGGCCACAGTTCGCTCTTTGTTTCCATTAGCATTTCCAATCTGGCAGAGTGGTCGCTTTTCGTTATTGTTTTTTAAACAATACACTACTTATTGACCTCTTTAATACGGATGTTCAATATCAGACATCATTCAAATCGCTTGGCAGCATATATTTCTTTATGATTTTTTTTGGCGAATATCATTGGATGCAACGAAAATGAAAAAAAGCTCAAATTAAAAGCAAAAACAAAAACTATCGGATCTCTGCTTAGTCGAAACAAACAACTTACACCGGACCGATTGCAAACCGACAGCACCTCCGTCGTCTTCAACAAGATGTTCCTCAAGGTAAACTTGAAAAACGCGACTTTTTTGCTATTGATAACGTGTGCGCAATATTGTTAAATACATTCATGATTTTCGAAAAATGTAAGCGTGCAGTGTTTTTACAGTAAATGGTCATGAGTATACAAAGTAATAATACGTTAAATTGCAATAATACATACATAAACTAATAAATATTGCTGTTCTGTTTCAACAATTATCGATGGTATATATGTATGTATTAAATATGTGTCTTAACGTCAAATTGTGATGAAGCTCGCTATTTTCAACAATATATCAAATATACTATATTGTACATATATTAGGTCTACATATGAAGAATTGTTATACAGTAATAGTAATACTTTCTACTAAACAAAAGTAACACAATTCATTCCATGAGACACATACTTATGATACTTGGATACACAGCAGTATTTACATGTTGGAGAGTCGTAGAATAATACTTGATAGTACTAGTAATATAACTGCTGGTGTGTATTTATCCTTCTTCAAGTTAGCATTACCAAAAACATACATTATAGCTCACGCATGCAGCAAAAGCATAAGCATCAGCCATTGCATGCGGAAAATATGTATTAATAGATCTGCACATTAACTATAACAGGTACAGTGTTGTGGTGTCTCCTCATATGCAGATATGGTTGGCATCGCATCGTTGGCAACAAAGCCAATGTAAGAACATTTATTACGATTTTTATCATCTTATAATAAACGTACCGAAGGCTTTAGTAGCGCATGCTATGAAATTACAAGTGTCTAATATTTTAATCTTTTTCGTATCACATTTAACAGAGATCCTACTTTCATCTAATATGTAGTTTTTTTTATTGTTTTTTTTTTTGGGGGGGGTCTTAAAGTTGTTGACTGATTAACCACGTTTCAAGTTGACGACGTCATTTCGTCACAAACTCGGCAGGCGTTTTTCTGGTGAAATAATAATAATAGCAAACAAAACGCGCGAAATTTTATTTGTAATGGCTTTTTCAATTAACGCAATTTATGGTAATACATTTTTTTTTCTTCTCCATCGCCGATACACTTGATGTCTGGAGGCAAGGATGCAACACGTGGTCTCTGTATAGCCCTCACCTGTCCGTACAGTTTCACCCACAAACACGCAAGTTACTGTAATAAATCAGCCGCGTTCTGTGATCATTTGGTGTAATGCATGTTCGTTAAGTGGCATCTCAGATTAGCCAGATTACACTTTACGCCTTACCTTGATTCTCGTTTAGAAGAGAAATCGTTCAAACGTTAATTCTATAAAAGCTCAAAGTGTATTCGCTGATTAGCCTGGGCTCAGTTGGGATCACACTTTACGCTCATGCATGAAGCCCTCGATCACACTTTACGCTCATGCATTAAGCCCTCTTTCACCACAACGAGACTCAAATATCCATATAATGAACCGTTTAAATTTTTGAAATGTTTACAGTTCTACCAAGGTACAAGCCTCGTGCTGCAAGGGTGCTGATGACACTTCCTCCCAGTCTAGCACGACGCACGTGACATGCACTGACACTCCACAGGACTACTATGCCACGGTTTGTTTTCGCTGTTTTCTTGCTCGTTGATTTCCTTTATCCTCCAACAGTTAATGAATAATGATATTAATCCTATTCCAATCCAAAAAAAAGAAAGAGCAATAACTTTTTGAATATGTACCGAAGAAATATTATGCCGCAATCTGTTACAGATGTCATATATTAAAACATACTATTTAGTGTAACTATGCCTATGAGTATGCAATGAAGTCCGTTTATCATCTGATGTGAATGACATAGATGATCCACGATGCGAACAATTACGACTGTGACGTGTTTGTCGCAAATATGGTTTTCTTGTATATAGGAAATAAGTTCATGATAAATTTGTAGAAATCATGAAACATCTTTCTCTTAATAAATTCATTTTTGTTTGTTTCAGGGCTGTTTCGAAAAGATTGATACTATTATTGACTCGATCAGTCTGATTTCTAAAATTGTCTCCGGCATCAGCTTTATTTGACACGTGCGTATTTTAATTGCATACATATTTTATATTTATTGTATTATTTTGACTGTCAACACTATATTGTTGTTGGTTTGTTCTACTTGCTAAACATTATAATATTATGCATTTTTATTTTAATCTACTTACAACACTTAATTTAAGTGTATAATGTTCTATTAAGTTAATATTTTACGGATAATGTCGTAATTCAGGTCACTCTGAACACAGGTGTTGGGCATTTTTTTATCATATTGACAAGAAAAAAATTCTGAAAAAAAATCTGATATAATTTATATTTATTATACATATTATATCAGATTATATCAGATTTTTTTTCTGAAATAATATATATTTATTATTTTATTTTTTTCAGATTTTTCTTTTCTTGTCAATATGATAAATGTTGTTTTATGACAAATTGATAGTACTAAAGTGACTTGGCCACGCGCCCAACACCTGTGACTCTGAATGTTATCGAATTGTCAACAATATGAAATGCGTGAATTTTTCAATTACACAAGCTATTCTGAGTTTAATTTGTTAACATTGATGACCGCATGTGATGCATTTTTAAAAATAAACTAGAATGATCATGGTCTTGATGGATATTTTCTACAATTGACTTGACTGAACAAGTAACACAATTTTATTAAAAACTTAACAACTTACAAAAAGAGGCCATATCTAATCAATAGAAATTTCTCTCTCGCGTGAAAACGACCGCATAACTTCCTTTTCCCGTTTGCAAATGTTTTGTCTGGTAAGAGTAATATATTTCTTTGAATATATCCATCTGCTTGAATATACAACCATGTATTTCTTCACTAAGAAAATCTTTTAAACATAAGTCGTGTTGCATCTTTAGTTATATTATTCAAAAGGTAAATCAGAAGCCTGAATTCAATAAATATATTTTTTTAATTTTTCACTTAATATTATCTTTATGAATAGGTCTATTTTATTTCACATGTCGTTCCAACTTATTGTCAGTCTGTTCACTACTAGCCTGTTATTTCTACTAACTTTAAACTTAACTCAATGAAAACACAATATTTCTCTAAACCTCACAGACCAGCGTCTAAGAATCTGCCCCCAGTAATCCGGAAAAAATAGAGGTACATAGATGCTATAATGCTAGGTACCGTAAAGCCAAACTAATTTTCATCGCTTTCTAATTATTGAAGGATATGAACAACACAAACCTCGTCATGAACAAACGAGTCTCATGTCATATGCGACCAATCTGTACATGTGCTGCACTGTCTTCTATAAAGTCACGCAAAGTTTCGTGGTCTCATTAACAGACAGGGTAGCTCCTGACTTACTCCCGAATGCACAGGCTGGTCTGGAGCTACTGTGGCCGTATATGGCATTATATCCATTTCCGCATGACGCGGGTAATATAGTATGAAAAGTGGTTGTATGAACTAAATGGTTGATTAACAGTGTATTATACGTAACAAGGTACTCTAAAATTATTATTTATTCTCTTCGTTCGAGTTTTTGTTTCTGTCAGAAAACAAACAAAACAAACAGCAATGCTTGAGTTTAGAATCACTTTATCTTGTAATCTGAAATTAAAACAAACGCAAACTCTGCTGAAGTATTGTAACATATATGTAATATGTTGGTAATGAGTTTAATGCATATTTGCACACGTGTGCTCTGTTATTGGCTAAGTGTGAGGTAAGAGTATCCATCACTCGGTTTTAAACTTCTAATGCTTTCTATTGAAGCGTCCCAGTTTTATTAACTGATTTATGGCTGATGTTTGTGTTGTATATATGGCCATGTATTGTAAAGCAACATTTTCAATTGCCTTCAATAATTATCAAACATTATTTATTTCCTGAAAATGCTCCTGTAGTTTCATATTTCCTTTAATAATTCTTATAGGGACAAATCTATATTTCATATCGAATTCCTTCTTTTTCAGACCACAACTGCCAAACCCCCATCGTATATTGGAATGTAAGTTTGCAATCATATAATATCATTAATAATTGCACTAGATGTTTAGTTACATGTCACCATTTTCCTACAAAACCAATTCATCTTATTAAGGGAAAGAAAACATTAACATGATTACCGGGTAAGGCTTTTAGTCAAATTCAACTTACAAATCATGCAAATATGTCCAACAATAGCGAAGTTGTATTATTAATTTATTATACATAGATTGTAAATCAGTTTTACAAAATAAGAAGAAGAAAAGGCAAATAGTTAAGATTATTTGAGCGGCATCATGCGAAAAAATGACTAATGCCATACAAACAGACAGCGTAGCTCCTGCCCAGCAAGCGTGTTCGTGCAGTCTGACAGGAGGTACATCTTTCGCTAAAAACTCACGTACTGTTTCGTGGTTTCTTTATCGGACTGGGTAGCTCCTCACCAGAATTCGCAAATGGACAGGCTAGTCTGGAGCTATGATGGTCCCTTATGAAATAAGATCCATCTTTGCATGACGTCGCTTATTTGTATGTCTAATATTTTTAAACTTACGTTAATTTGTCAGTGAATACATTTCATGTTGCTTCTTTGCAGCGATGCTGTCTTGAAGAACAAAGCAAAGATATAAATGTGTGATGAAACATGTCAGAAACGATCTTTGTTTCATTTGACAGTGTATTTAAGAGCTTACCTCAAATGCATGTTAACTGTGATAATATTGTATGTGTTATTATGGATCAGACAATTTGTATCTGCACACGTGTGTTGTCATTTTCAGTGATGCGGTTGTGAAAAACAAATATTTAAACGCTGCTCAACGTAGCGCGAGTGGAAAGGTCTTTAAAATATAACCAGGCAGAAAACTAGCGATACCTTCCGATATATTGATAGACATTATTTTACATGGGGTCCAACAGTTTTCTATTTATATAAGTATTAACCACTGAACATGCACTTTGAACATTTTATGGTACGAAAGAAGCTAACGTTTCTTCTTCGTCTCTCCAAACCAATGGGATTTGTAATTTAACACGTTACATCGTATGTTGGTATCTACCAAGTTTGTTCAAATCCTGACATTTTTGCAAAACATGGCTGTGCCCTGGCGGTTACTTGTTTCCGTTATGTGTCCTGTAAAAGCTTTAAATAAACTCTTCTCTTGTGAAACCGCGAGCTCAAGAGGTTTTGTAGTTCACATGTAACATCGAATGGCCTGCCACCTACCAATTTTGTTCAAATCAAATGTCCCAGGGGTCAAAATTGGACCCACCCGTGGGTTAACTCGTTTTTTCTTTGTATGTGAATAGTGCACATTACAAACATTTTATCTTTTTAAACCGCAATTAACAGATAATTTGTATTTGTATTGGTAATCGTTTGGTGATCCTTTACCAAACTTATTCAATTCATGCCACTGGTTTCATCATTGACCACCCTCTGACTTATTTTTCAAATATACATATAGTGAAAACATGAAGAAAATCTCTCTGTAATCGCATGATCCATGTGTTTAGTATTTTTCATGTTTGTTCGAAAGGTTGCCTTCTGTCCAATTATCATGACCATGTGATCAGAAGTGGCGCCAGCCTTGGGATCACTGTTTTCATTTTAATTCTGCCGCGTACGAAAATGGTTGAGGTCGGTTGAAAAAAACGTGTACACTAGTATGCGCAAGATTCCTCACATGGACATAGCGAAACATTTTGAACACTCTGTCTTTTCCCAATTATCGCGAAACTTGCTCTGAACATCTGTTCTTATCATATCTCGACCAAGCTCGAAATAGGTTTTGGAAACATCAAAAAGTTGTTCAGAATAGTTTCCCTAAGTCTACAGTTGGAGATCTAAGATCTATGACACTGTTGTTTCCTACACTATTTTGCTATTTTATTCAATAATAGTTACTTTAAAGAACTGTATTAAATGGTCTCCATATGAGTTTGTATTAAAATCAACAACATTTCGTGCTTCAATATAATCATAAGTTTGTATAGTAAATGCGATTAATTTGTTATCACATTTATTGTAAGAAGGACTTTTCATGCGTTAGACAAATAGAATTACTATTCATTAATGAAGTTGTTTGTTATCATTAGTACATCTGTTGTTTTTTTGCCGTTTAGAATATTGTGTGATATTTTCTTGTGTTTATAGTTATCTTCTTTTGTTAATTGTTATTTCTGATCATGTTAAAACGATTTTTCGATATTGCACAAAGTTCATTTTCCTCATTAAAGAAATCGCCATATTTAATGCTTCAATGATTGATGTGTAATAATAAGTGTGTGCTTGGAAAAGTTTGCGGCGCACACCGATGCACATGTATGTCCGAAACATCCACACGCACAGCTTCAAAACGAATGTAACAACAAACGTTGCCGCGCTGTTTGAAAGCACGCAATTTAGAGCGGAAGTCTCATTGGTTTCATACTTATTATAGCTTCGGCTTGGATGGACACCATCAAATAAACAAAACAAAAATACCATTAAAAAGCATAACATTTTATTACGAATGCATTTTTCAAAACGATGTTTACATCTGCAAGGAATCAAACTATACAATGTATGAGGTTGCTGAGAAATTTTTGTGTGTATACACATGAAGTTAAAAAATCATGACGTTATCAATTTATGTTAAGATTAGAATTCTTGTGTGTATACACATTTAGTTAAAAAAAGTATGACGTTATCAATTTATGTAAAGATTAGGTGTGAACATCGTTAATGTAATATTTCTCCTTGTTTAACCAAGCTAAAGCATCTTTTTTTTGTAATTTCTCTAAAGGATATCGGTTGGAAAAATCAATATCTCTATAACCATTTTATGTTTATTTTACTTTAACATAGATATTGATCTTGTATCTGTATTGTTTTTACGGATTATTTATTCGCAGTATCAGCAATACATGCTTTGAGCAAAGTACAATCATAAGAAAATAATGATGAAATACAAATTCGAAGTGAGATGGATGGCTATTATACTACTACAAGTATAAAGCAATTAATAGCATACAAATAATATCCATAGATGATAAAACTGTAACATAAAAAACAAGAAAATATAACAAAACAATCGTATGTAATGTAAAGAAATAAATACAGAAATAACTAAGAAGCAAGAGAAGAAAAAGAAGAATCATGAATATCTTGCACACTTGTCACTCACGATCATTGACATTAAAATGCGAACATACTCGAAATCTACTCAATGCTTGTTTTTTTTAATCATTTATACAATATAATTAGGTTTTAAGACTAAATTCTTAAAATGCGGTATAATCTTTAAGCTTATTATGACATTGTAAACATTTAGTTCATATTTTAAATGTGAATCCAACTTCATAATAAGATTATATACGATATCATGTTTCATTTGTATTATGCCCTACAAATAGCTCCTCAATAAATAATACAAATACATAGCATTTCTATATCGCAAATATAATTAACATATTATATTGCGGGTCACAATAACATACTCGTAATAAAAACGAAAACGTGTTAAAATTATACATTTTCCGTTCAAGAACATTAAACACTCAGAATTTACTATTTTAGTTAATACAAATGCAGACTTCATTTTAATCCTACACGAACCGGTACACTTTAATATCGTTTGTAAAATTGTCGATAAAGATGTGTTTCGTACCTTGATTTAAAACTGGCTTCAGACTGGAAATTCTTAACATACTCATGTTGTTTGTTCTTCCATTTTTGCCGGACGACGGCAAGAGATCCATCAGCTAATTTTTGTTCGTCGTCTAGGGGGAGACAACAACTAAAACTTTTAACATCTTTCTGGCCTCTTATGGAAGCCAGTGTAATTTTTAAGGAGATCAGTGATAGGTTCTTCAAAAGAAGCGTTTAAGACTACTCTCTTGGCATGATTTTGAACTCGCTGTAGCTTTTTGATTTTGGTAAGCGGGAACTTTCGTAAAATACCATTGCAAAAGTCATGCGAATGAACTAATTCAGGTATTAATGATGCCGTAGTGTACGACGTTTTCGTATTGCTTTGATATTTCGTAGTTGTGCATGTTCGACCTCAAACCTTTTCTGCATATGCATGGAATAATGTACAAAGCTTACTTTTTCTTTTCGTAATGAAGTTGTATTAACTCCACACATTACACAATGTATTGATATTTTACATGTTAATTTGTTATTATATAATATAGTTCGTATAACCATTGATTCAATTCGTTTGATTTATTACTGTTATTTCTATAATACAAGTAGATAACATCTATGCATAAGACTATACACACACAAACACATTTCATACACACATGCACATACACAAAATAAATGATATGATGGATTTCAAAAAATATATACCTTGAATCAATCTAGACAAAAATACCACGGTATAAGATATTTAAAGCAAACATCGAAATGTACATTAATATTATATTTGGGGTCTGCGACTTATTTTACCACTGCCCAGTTAATTAACTGTCTTGACATTTTGTATTAGCAGGAATTGTCCATGCTAAGCAAAGATTATTCTCCAGACTTTTATTGAAAGTAATAAACCCATTCTAATTTATATAAATATATCCCTTTTAATGTTCAAGATAGGAATATAAGTTATGTAAATGAATTCCCAAACAATTTTATAGGAAATTTCAGTTTATTTTTATTTTTTTACATTTTGTTATCATTTAAATTCGATTAGAGACATTTTTTAAATAGACACACACACGCGTTTGTTTTATTTCAATTAAGATGTATTCATAGTTAAAATAGAAAACATTCCTAAAATAAAGGGGTATGTAAAGTTTTAGACAGAGGCATTTATAATATTGAAATATTTTGGAAGACCACTTTTAGATCTATTTTGGCTCTGTTATATAAAAGCGTTTGGCAATATAAAAACATTATAGTCTAGAGTCTTGAAAAGTCAATATTGTTATAGATAATATATATATATGTTATACGACAAATGCACACATTCTACTTCGACCATGATTCGACCATGATTCCCACCTCATGTATTTGAACACGTATTTTAAAAGAGTTCATATGTTTTGGCCTTCGTTTGCATTTAAAACATGAAACCAATCACCAGATTTGTATAGTATTTAACAATAATCTAACTATTTGATGTGGTAAAAATAACCAATCTAAATTACAATATCTAGTTACTTAAATGCAGATGAATGAAAAATTTTATCAAGAAATTCAAAAGAATCAGAAACAACATGAAGTCCGCCTACCGAGTACTCGTATGTCAGCCTGTATTACAAATCCAAAGGTGTCCAACCAGTTATAATCGAAGAATATTGACTGATAAAGTACCAAATCTTTATAATTATAAGGAAGTAACTTTATATTAAACAAGATCACTTTTCCAACTTAAACAGTAAAATTATATATTTCGTAAATATTATTGTGGGTTTAAAAGAAATGAATTATAACGAATCAAGTTTCTTTTTTTGCGTTTTAACATCCGCACTACCTTCCTCTCAAATTTGCTCTTTTCTATATTATCAATTGTAGCTGCCAGTGTCTTTACTCGATCATTCGTCTGGTGAATCAGATCGTTCAGGTTATCCAAGCGATTGGATACATCATCCATGTTACCCATGCGAATATTGTCCTGCACATAACGTTCGAAGTTCACATTGGATATTGTCAGCAGCCAACGCTCGTTAAAGCCCGTCATACCCACGTCAGCTGAACCTGTTTATAAATTCAATAATAGGATACATATGCAAGTAAATTATACTCACCTCAAAGATACAATTTGAACGTATAGTTTATTTTTCATATTTTCTTTTGTAATATAAATTTACACGTTCAGGTCAAGGAATATACACATCATGCAAAAAGCAACAATAGAAAACAATACAAAAAGAAGAAGAATGGCGGGACCTTTTATGAGATTTACATCGGAGAAACGACTGATGCATGGAATACTTGACTCAATCTGAATGCCCAGTTTGATGTACTCGATTCTATAGTAAATCTTGTTGTTTTGCAAAATCCGCGAGGAGGAGTCGTTCATCATCGCTATCAGCAAAGTCAATAGGATGATCGTGGACAGAATTATGTAGATGAGGTACAAAACTTTTGCAAATGCGAGGTTTCGATTTTCGGCCATCATCTGGGATTCGTAATCTTCGTTTATCAATTCACCCATTTCAATCATAATATTAAATGTCGTGAATAAAGTCACACCTGGATCATAATACTTTTTGGTCGCGTCTTCCGACACCTGTATTATGACGTGAAACGCAAAACAAAACGCCATCAGCACAAAAAGATAGACCAATACGAACCGCACCATGTCTCTCGCAATCATGCTCAGCAACATCCGGTAGAAATAATGGACCGGGCGTATGCCTCTCGTGAATGAAATTGTGAGTAACCAACCAATGCAGAGTGCTGTAGCCAGGATATAATTGTGTTCATCACGTTGCTTTGACAACATTCCATTCCAAGCGAATATCAAACCCGAATACACTATGCAGAGAGCTTGTAACACAAAGGAGGAAAGAAGTATCGGCACTGAAGATACTCCTTCTTGATTTTGAATTTTCGCCTGATGGTAGAAACCACAGCTCTTAATACTTTTAATAAACCGAAAAAGCATGAATATGACTATAATTGCCGGCTCTAGCGGTACAATGACGTACATCAGAATAATTGCATCTGAAGATACAATATAGTCTCTTTTAGTCCGCATTTGTTTGCTCAATTCTACGCCAATGTATGTGAATACACTCATGTAGATAATGTGTAATACAATCAACACGGAAAACACCCACGAGACAATCCGCATGTAGTACCTCTCGATTTCTCTGATTAGCGGCAGGTCTAAGATATCGGCCGCTTGAGACATCGCTTTGCTTTCGATCAGCAGTTCCATCGCAGAGAGCTGATTTTCGTTCAGGTATTTGTCAAAAGTTTTGCACTGTTTCATAGTACCGAATTATTGGTCAGTCGGTGAAACCTGGGAAACCGAGTGAGATTTGACCTCTTCGACTTCATTTGTCCTCGATGTCAGATATGAGACATCGAACGTGTACCCATCTGTTTCAAAAAACGTAACCTGCTCGACCATCAACAGTTCACCTACGATCTTTGTGGCGCCACACTGGAAGGCTTGTTTGAGTACAGAGAGACCATCAATATTATGAACATCATAAATGATGAATCTAAAAGCAGTCCGTTGTATTACAATATAGTCGCTATCGTGTTCATTCTCTGGAATCGCTGTGCCAGATTTTAAACACCACCAACGAACGATGTTTAACAATATTATTGTAAAGGATTCGATGTATTTCGAGTTATTTGTCACGTCAAAAACAGACAACTTTATTAACTTGTGTAGAACGGTGTCATCGTTGACGTCCCTGACGGCTATGTCTGCCCCCAGCTTGATAAGTCTAGGGATAGATGTTGAATGACCGTCTTGGGCATCTAGGTGTAACACAGTTTTCCCATTAGATATTGTTTGTTCATTGATACTCAAATCCCGTTTATTACGTTCAAACATGTCCAAAACAGTCTCGAGGATATCTGGCTGTTTTGGACGCACAGCTACGTGTAAATGCGTCAGACCATCTGGGTCTCGTTCATTTAATTTGACCTGTCTGAATTCCCAGAGAACATCTGTAGTTGTATGTCTGCAAGCAATATGCAGAGAGGTTTGCCCTTTAAGGTCTTTGTCGTTTAAACTGTTCCAGTCGTGGTTTTTGATCATGTAAGACACCAGCTCGCGCGCTAATTCCAGTGTCGTTTTCGGTGAATATGCCGCTACGTGTATCGCCATTTCTCATTTTTTGTTCTTGACGTTGGCTTTGACGTCGAATTTTAACAAAGTCATAAATGTTCTTGAATCGCCATTTAGGCACGCTATGTGGAGAGGAGTAGTTCCTAATTTATTTTGGTTTTGCAATAAGAAAACATTTGCGAATGTTTCAATTACCTCTGGTTTGTCTTCCATTGCGGAATGATGGAATAGATCGTTACCGTCTGCATCGAACACTGCTGGGTCAACATTCATGTCCAAAAGTAGCTTAATTTTATCACATCGACCTTTATATGCAGCTATCAGGAGAGGATGCTTGGAATTAGCACCGCTAGAATATGATTTCATTCCTTTAATTAACGATTGCAAGAGGAATGATGAACCTTCGTTTTCGATTGCAAAATACCAAATGTCTTTGCCGTCGTTATTCTTTGCGTTAACATTGGCTCCTTTTAAAACTAAATAGTTAACAATGTGGACAAAATCAATTTTAGCCGCTAGAAGTAGTGGTGTATCGCCAAGCCACTCTGGATCAGCAGACGATTTATTTCATAAATCAATCTCTGGGTTAATAGTCGCCATCTTTCGAACTACTTTCAAAAGTACAACAACAACAATAACAGTAGAAGACAATTTTAATTGCGAAAAGTTGAAAAATTGAGTACATGTGTCACGGTTGTTGAGTGGAATAGTGCTATTTTCAACTGTGTACGAAGCATTTGAACTGGTAGTGGAATAACCGAATTGTTGGTGGAAATGGAATTTAGAAATATATCTAGTAATTCATCATCGTGTAGAATTATCATCAGACAGTCATCAGTATCATTTCTGTGGAACATTGCAATATTCAAAATACAAGTGTTTCATAGCTATGGTGCTTTTGACATAGTTCACTAACCATCAAGACTGAAATGATTCATGCACACAGGTAAAGTAAATAATTGAATTTGTGCAGAATGTTTATTTTTTACAAATTATTATTTAATTTGACCAATTTGTTTTAGATTGATTGCACTGAAACTCAAAGTCTAAAGCTTAGTAAGACACTTAAGACAGTTTTCTGAGAAGAAACAATACTTGTTCAGAGTGTAGCAGGCTCATGCGGCCTCTGGTTTATTTATTTGGCCTCGGCCTTTAACCTGGGTCGCTTTGATTTCAGGTGTTTAGCCCCCATATCAACAAGGCTCTCGACCCTATATGTAGTTATTCATATTGTTTAAAGATTTTGAGAACCCTCACTCGGTGCCAGTGGGGATAAAACAGGGACCTTCTTATAGCTAGATGAGTGCATCAAATATGCCAGCAACAATTTATAATCAATAACTTTATAATTGATGATTCTGTTCTTTTAACTACATTACTAATTTACCAAAACAATGTGAAACACATTTTTATGCCCCCAAAGGAGGGCATATATTGATCGCACTGTCCGTCTGTCTATCCGTCACACTTTGCATTTAGGTTTCGAAAAAATGCTCATAACTTCTATGTCGCTTCAGATGTAACATTCATATTTGGTATGCATGTGTATATGGACAAGGCCTCCCCATACACACACAAATTTTGACCCCTTTGACCTTGAGCTTAGGGTCGGCGTTTAGGTTTTGAAAAATGCTCATAACTTCTATTAAAGCGGAGACAGCTCTTGTTTTTGCTACTGTCCTCTGCACAAACCATGATATATCTGCATATATGCATCCAACCAAATCAGTAAAACTATTTGTCACTTAATTACAGTAAACTTATTGCATGTTAACTTTTCAACAATTATATATATACATGTATATATAATTATATATAACAGATCTTGAAAAAAACACACATCAAACTTCAAGTTGTTTTAGTAAATTATAGGCTTTAATTGGTATTGTGACATTGACACCACTCATGCATGCGACTATACAATTATACAACTATGGAACACATTATTTATGAGAAATTCCAATACATCAACATATCGTCTCAGATTTAAGGCAGATAATCAAGTGCTTTTTTGCTGCCATTTTTACTATTACACATTTTTTCATTTTATGTTATGATGCATTGATCTTGTTTCTAAATTAACCAAGCAATCATGTTAAACTTTTGAAGAAAGATGTTGTCGGATAAATATAGAAAATATAATCACTACAAAATGAACAAAATTCAGTTGAATACTGTGACCAACAAAGACTTGCCAAAGAGCAATTCAGTTCATGATTTAAATTAAATACAAGTAATATGAAAGTCTGCCTATTGGATCCCAGTTAAGACTTATTTGTCAAATCTGCACATTAATTTTCCCTTAGCCATGTAGAATTGAGGACTAAATACCATCAAGTCATGTAAAAAGGAGCAGGGTATATCACGTTGCTATTGATCTCTTGAGCTTTCACATGAATTTTACGGGTAATTTTCATACAACAAATGATATTATATAGTGTAATGATAAAGCATTATGAGCACAAATTATATCTCTTACTAGTGGTGCAAAAATCATTTAAGTGTCACATTTCAAAAGAATATTTATATAAAAAGGTATTATTAATTGTTAAAACGTTATAAAAGGTTATTTCAATTCACTAAAGCATTTAATTACAAGAACAAGTGCATTTTATGTCCATTACAATTCCTTTTAACAGTATTGGCATTGTATTTATCTGCATTTGATGTGCATTTAATACACTTAAAAATGCAGACAATACACACTTCTAACAGAAACAAATGTATTTTTTTTCTGCATTTTTCCAGCATTAATACTCTTCAAGTGTATTTTTTATCATCCCAAATACACTTTACCAGGAAAAAGGTATGTTAAAATGCATTTTTAGTTTGTTTTAAGTATATTTTCAAATGCATTAAGACACTCTTTTTCTTTTGCAAAAAATGATGAACAAAAACTTGAAAATATTTAATATTCTAAAGTGTAGTAATAATTTAAGTTTTGTATAAGCATCAAAAACAGTGTCAAATTCATACCAGTGCCTATTTAGTAGCAGTAGGCCTTATATGGTCTACTTGTGGTAGAAATAATGCATTTTGTATAATACAACATACATAAATTTAAAAATATAGCTGCCCATACAGTTTAATACAATGTTCAATTAACTACACTATGCAAAGTTGAAATATGACATCAAGCTTGGAATAATCTTTTCAATAATTAATAATATGCTGTTTTAATTTATAAGTTAAATAGACACTTGCATTTAAAAACTGATTTTACATCAAAACTAAATGTTTAATTTGATTTTTAGCTCCACTGGCCAAAGGTCCTGTGTCCATCGTGCATCCATGCATAAACTTTTCCTTGAAACATCTTCTCCTAAACTACTGGTCCAATTCTGATGAAATTTCTTAGGAATGTTCCTGGGGTGAACCTCTTTCAAATTTGTTCAAATTATGCCCCTGGGGTCAAATTTGATTCTGCCCTGGGGGTCACAAAATTGAAAAATTTGAAAAATTGCTTAAATAAGGCCTATTTTGTGAAAACTTAAAAAATCTCCCGTCCATAACCATTGGGCTTTGGGCTATCAAATTTGGTATGTACAGACATCTAATAGTCCTCTACAAAATTTGTTCAAATTATACCCCTGGGGTCAAATTTGACCCTGCCCCGGGGGTCACAAAATTGAACATATGCTTATATAGGGTATATTTTGGGAAAACTTTACAAATCTTCTCGTCCATAACCATTGGGTCTAGGGTACCAAATTTGGTATGTAGTGGCATCTTATAGTCCTCTACCAAGTTTGTTCAAATTATGCCCCTGGAGTCAAGTTTGACCCTGCCCCGAGGGTCACAAAATTGAACATATGCTTATATAAGGCCTATTTTGTGAAAACTTCAAAAAAATTCTTGTCCATAACAATCCGGCCTAGGGCTATCAAATTTGGTATATAGTGACATCTAATAGTCCTCTACCAAATTTGTTCAAATTTAATCCCTATGGTCAAATTTGACCCTGCCCCAGGGGTCACAAAATTGAACATATGCTTATATAATGCCTATTTTGTGATAACTTAAAAAAAATCTTGTCCATAACCATTAGGCCTAGGGCTACACAATTTGGTATGTAGTGACATTGTATAGTCCTCTACTTAGTTTGTTCAAATTATGCCCCAGGGGTCAAATTTGACCCTGCCACGGGGGCCACAAAATCAATTATATGCTTATTTAGTGCCTATTTTGTGAAAATTTTAAAACTCTTGTCCTTAACCATAAGGCATAGGGCTACCAAATTTGGTATGTAGTGACATGTTATAGTTCTCTACCAAGTTTTTTCAAATTATGCCCCTTGGGTCAAATTTGACCCTGCCCGGGGTCACAAAACTGAACATACGCTTATATGGGGCCTATTTTGTGAAAACTTTTAAAATCTTGTTGTCCATAACCATTTGGCCTAGGGCTACCAAATTTGGTATGTAGTGACATCAAATAAACCTCTACCAAATTTGTTCAAATAATGCCTCTGGGGTCAACTTTGACCTTGCCCCGGGGGGTCACAAAATTGAATAAACACTTTTAAAGCGCCTATTTTGTGAAATATTTAAAAATCTACTTGTCGAAAACCATTTGGACTATGGCTTCCAAATTTGGTATGCAGTAACATCTTATAGTCCTCTACCAAGTTTGTTCAAATTATGCCCTTTGGGTCAAATTTGATCCTGACCCGCATGTCACAAAATTGAACATTAAATACGCTTATATCTTGCTTATTTTGTGAAAACTTTAAAAATATTCTTGTCCTTAACTCTAGGACCTAGGGCTACCACATTTTGTATGTAGTGAGATATAGTAGTCCTCTACAAAGTTTGCTCAAATTATGCCCCTGGGGTTAAATTTGACCCAGCCTAGAAGGTCACAAAAGTGTACATGTGCTTAAATAGGGCCTATATTTAAGTATTTGCACATGCAGAGAAATTTGTTTCAGCCTTTGTTCAGCAGTGGAGCGATACAGGGCCATCATGGCTTTCTTGTTTAAATACTCAAAAAATGAAACCGTGTTCATGCTTGCATGAACACAGTTTATAAATGCTGTCAGAATTATAAAATATGCAATTACTATAAATACAAATGCCAGGGAAAAGTGCTTTTTTTTACTAAAAAATTCAAATGAATATTACAATAATGCATTCTGAATACTTGAGTATGTAATTAACAGTTTTGTCTGAGAAAATCACTAAATTTTATATATTTATTCAAATTCACATAAATCATATTTCAAAAACACACAATTACTTCAAATCCTTTCACACAATACTGAAAAAAATGCACAGTTTCTGATTGTTATTTATTCTTTATTAATTTATACATGTACCATTTTTTAATCTTGATGCATCCTCACTTGTATAAAGCACATCTTAATCTGTTTTAACAATTATAATATAAAGATTAAGGCTGACTCAGTAAAATAATAATCCATGATTTCTGCAGTACTTGCAGACAAACTAGGAATACTGCTGTGATATTATCTATCTATCTAATGGGATATTAATTTGGCTTCAATAGAAAAAAATCAAAGCATACACATGTATAAAATGTGTATGTATATATTAGTTAAACTTAAATTGATTGACAATTGATAAAAAGACATTATAATATATGTATATATATATATATATATATCCTTGTAAAACTAAAATTAAATATGTATGTTTCTATTACATCATTTAGGACTTTTATTTTCAGACAAAGTAGAGTGAAGCTTAAAACAGTATCCAATTGTAACAGTCAATTTTGGGAAAATCAACCTTATAATTATTTTCTGTGTTGGCCAATGTCATAATTGGTATAAAATGTATATTGAACTGGAAGTTTTCTTTATTTTAAATGATAACATTTGCTTGGTCAGCCATAGTTGTCACAATCAAGTGGTCTTTTTACACTGTAGTTTTCTCACTGACTATGGGTTTGTTCTGAGAATGAGCCACACAAAGAATCTTTGGGGAGATGAGTTGTCAATTTTATGTTTATCAGTCTTTCATAATCCAGTATACCTGTAAAAAGGGAATTTGTAACTAATAATCACACAATATACACAACTAAAATTGTATGCATTTAGATTTATTTAGTACTGCACATTAATCATTTTCCAAAAATATGTAGCAACATTACATTATATAATGCTGCAATACTAAAGTAATTTACTAATTAAAGGTCGCTGATGTGTAATGGATGTGGTGTCCACCTAATGATCTGGAGGTCACTGGTTTGATCCCCAGTGTGGGAGCATTCTTAAGAAATCTCCAAGAGACACCCAAGTACTGGTTCTAGGCCCAGGAAACAAACTCAAGAGCATTTCACATACATGTACGTAGTTAGTACTTTAAATTTAATCGAACTAAAAATGGGTTAAAACTAACAACTGAAACCCTTATTAATACATTTTATTTTGAATCAAGCAAATGTGCAAATTCATTAAAAATAATGAGTAAAATTTAAAAATTCTACTTTAAAGTAATCATGATAATTTAGATCATTTTCAGAATATTTAATGATGATAATGATACAATTATATATTCCCTAAATGATAAAAATAAAACATGTAATGTTAATTTATGAAAAAAAAACGTTTTAATTTTATCAATATCATGGTAATAACAACTAGATACAGGCAATTAGATCAGAAACGTGCATTAAGTATATTAATGAACAACCCAGACATTTGTAGTGATTTATGGTCACTATTTTATTAACGTTCTATACATGACCTGTCATAAAAGGTATTTTTTAGCCAGTACTACAATCGGCAATGATAGTCTGTATTGCATACATATTCCAACGTCTATTATCGATTCGCTTCCTCAAACTGAACAAATATTTAATGTTTACATCGCGAAACGTAATGCATCCAGTTTCACTTTCGGTTTGGTTGGTTTTGTAAACACCGTAATTTCATCTTAAAAATTGGATGATAAGGTGATTAAATAATAATGTAAAAGTAAATCACTTGGATAATAGGTCAAAATGCAACACAAATGAACGTTAATAGTGCTATTAATATCAAAGTTTCGGTAAAAAGTTTGGCGCTAGTTCAACGCGCATCGTATACAGCCTCATAACAATAGACTGACAACCTTTTGGGTAGTAAAGTAGTAATACAAGGCAATATGGCGACCGTTAGCCACGAGGCCTATCTTACGGAGGAATCCGAGATAGCCGATGTATCACGATTGTCGCCAAGCGAATCTTTTTCGTCAAATTTTACCCCTTTTTCTATAAGAATTTTGACACAGTCAAGGTTTCCTTCTCTGGCGGCGTTGTGAATGACCGTATCTCCTCCACGAATCTGGAGATTCACGTCAATGGTAGGCTGCTGCAGAAGGAGGTGCAGTATTTCGACATTCCCAAAAGCAGAGGCAATAATAATCGGTGCACCGAGACCAAGTTTTCGTTGAGTGTTTGGGTTAGCCCGACCTTTGCTTTACAACAATGCGACCAATTTAGGGTGCTCATAGCGTATCGCCCAATACAATGCCGTGGACCCTTTGTCATTCGCTACTTCCGGGTTCGCCTTTCTTTCCAACAGCAAGTTCACTGTATTCTTACGGCCTCATCTGGCCGCCCAAAGAAGGGCTGTATCGTTCTTACCGTTCAAGTGGTTAACATCCATTCCTTCATCCAGTATAAACTTGACCAGATCAACATGCCCATAAAACGCAGCCAAATGAAGACAAGAGAACAACCGCGGTCGTTGATCTGTAATGTTCACTGCAGTTTCCTGCTTCAGTAGACTGTTTCTGCCAAATCCGCCGAATTTTATTCATAATCAACTTTGCCATTTCTAGATCTGATTTCTCGATTGCTATATGCATGCAGTTTCAGTTTCCAACGATACCCGCGTACCTAACCTCGTGACATGATGTAACAAGAGTCTCGTGTTCGTTCGTTATAAGCTTCTTTGCAACAAAATCATTCAAGCCAGTTGAAAGTGCGGCATGCAAAACATTTTCGTTTCGTTCAGGGTGTCGAATATCTTGAATAGGAAAGTGATTCTTCAATTTCGTCAGTGTTTCTTCTGCTTGAAACAAGAACAAGGGCCAAAATGGCAAAACATTACAATCGAACTTAATCTATTATGTATTATACAGATTAACATTTCATGGTCGTAAGACGTCTTTTCCGATAAACATACACGTTCTTTTTGTTTTTCAAGTTTTTGAACTTTAGTTACGAATGTGTTGCTACTTTATACGACTGAACCTTGTTATCTTAAAGGGGCTTTTTCACAGATTTCGGCATGTTTTGAAGTTTGTCATTAAATGCTTTCTATTGATAAATGTGAACATTTGCTCTAAAAAGGTCCGATAAAAAATCAAGAATAAAATTAAAAAGAGAAAAAAAGTAACCCTCAAAAGGGCTCGAACCACTGACCCCTGGAGTTCTGGAGTAAAAGTCTACTACTTAAACCCCTCGACCATCCTTCCACATGCAATGAAAGCTGTATTTTATGCTATATATAAGCAATCCTCGTAGTTTCAGAGAATATAACGACAACAACAGAACTCTCCAAATTATTCAATCGTTTCGCGTTGCAACGCTTTATAATTTTCAGGTTTTCAAATCGTTAAAATATGCATAAAATGGCTATATTAGAGCATGGTAAATGTTCAGTATTACTGTTTTCTCACAAATATCAAAACTAAATCGAAAATTTGCGAATCTTAAACATTTTTTTAAATTTTGTCAATTTACCAAAACGTGAACAGGCCCCTTAAACTGGACGGGATCGTAATCATGTCCTCGACAAAACCATTGATTATATTAACATGGTATTATGGTCTATTCTGAATTTTCTTAATTCAATTTATGCATGTTTGTTATAGTATGGCGTATTTGTACATTTACAAAGTCAGCCTACTATCCATTGTAAAAGTTCGATAACGGATAAGTCGAACTATGGATATCTCGAAGCACAGATATCACAGCATTTCCGACCACTTCGAGATACCAAGATTCGGATATGCAAAGTTCAAACACCAAAGTTACTGAAGTTGGAAAATTAAAAACCAGTACAATGTTAGTTTTGTTGGTATTTATCAAATAACTGTCAGCTGCAACATACTTGAGATCTAGATGCAAACGATAGAATATTTAGTTACATTAAAACCGATTGATGTGTTCAAGAAAAAACTTGTTGCACCCAGAAAAGATGTATTAAATGAAATTTGTATTCCAAACTGTGTTTGATTTTTCATGTTTTACGACTATGACCTGATATTGCATTACTAAACCAAACAGTGCCACAACATAGCACTTACTGTTTGCACATCGTGTTCTTCTATCGCATCAAAGAGCATTGTAAGCAGTTTACTCTTTTCTTTCGTTTCCAGATTGCTTTCCCTTACGGTTGGCAGGGACAATGGCGCTGCAAGCTTCTGTTGCTCAATCTCCTGCTTCCGCTGAAAAACATTCCAGTAGATATATATCCCCTCTATAAGCCACTCAGTGAAATCTTTACTTTTCTTGGGAATATCATCTGGCGTAAAATCAATAAAATCGACAAAGGAAATTTTAACTGTCCTTGTAAAATTTATTGGGGAAGGGGCGGGGGTGGATTGCAATATCTCAAGTCAATCAGGGAAATATTAACTCTCTTTGTGAAACTTATTAGGGGTGATGTCCACGAAGCGCATAAGGAAAATATTACGTATCCTTGTTAAAAGCATAGGGTGTTACATATCAAAAAGCAACTTAGGCAAATCTTAAGTGTTATGAAAAGTGTCGCGGGTTATATCAAAAATGCCAATCAGGAAATTTTCACGCGTATGTGTACATATCAAACATTGTATAACTTGTACATGTAAATATGTTTAACTTAGAGGCTTAAAGGATGTGCACACAGGTCTTGTTAAATACAGCGTCATTTGAGCTTTTGTCTCGCGTTGAATTTTCATTGAAAAATTTACATTGAAACTTTAAATATGTTGCGAATGCGGGTGCTCATGCTTATAGTTTTCTCTCTCTGATTCAGTTGAAGGTACGCGTTTTGATCTTTGCTTAAAAATCTGATCGATGTTTATTTTGAATGATATGTATTGTTCGATCTAATGAAATAGCATCTGATCATAAATATATCTATTTAATAATCGACTTAAGTTCGCCGTAGCGTAGTGAATAAGATGTCCACCACGACACCAAGTACTGGTTATGGGCTCAGAAAACGGACTCGAGAGCGTTTCTATAAGCCTGGGGCTTTCCATGCAATCGAGCTAAAATTAATATGTTTAAACGAATATTAAACGAGTGCTATCAAAAATTCGCGAAATATACACGCACACATTGGATTACATGTAACATTTTGTCCTGCGATTTCATTTTTTCAAAATTATGTTATTAGGAACATTGTTTAAGCGTAAACTGCGCGTTTTTTGGACTAAAAAGGATTTTCCAGGAAACAGTTTCATGAGTCTGCGTGAGACCGGTTATCTTTGTATTGGCGTGGGATGGGTGTTAAAAGTCTAATTACTAACTGGAGCACATTATTTTGCATTTAGAACGCCGCATTAAGACATGAGCGTGAAATTAGACGTCACTGCACAACAAAACCATGCATGTCATGCACAAGTATCAAATAAACTGTACTAAAAGAACAAACATAATTTAAGATCTTATATTTGATTTGTAGTTATGTAATGAAATTTATAGAGCGATAAGACTTCTGACAATGAATTTTAAAAACAGCTCGTTTTTTATGTTAACATAGTATATTCACAGTTTGATCTCTTTATCCTATGTGTTTTTGTTTTATTTGTTAGGTCTAACATATATATTTAATCTTGAAAGTTTTTAAGTTAAAGTTCAAACGTGACAGTTACAAAGTGTAAGTTTTTAACGTGTGGGTTTAATCATGTGAGTTATAATTTGTAAGTTCTCGCTTTTAAGTTGGCAGTGTAAGTTCTATAGAGTTAGTTCTAACTAGTATTCTTCTAGCTTTGCATTAGTTCATGAATGCAAGTTTTTTTGTACGTGTAAATTCATCAAACTGAGGTTACCGTGGCACTTATCGCGGACGAATCGCTGTGTTTTTTAGATATCTTTGTTAAACTTTTGTCGGATAAAGCTCTGACATTATAATTGATGATATCTGCTTTTTGCTGCGTATAAGCATAACATTACACATTCAAACGTGTGCCATGCATAACCTGCGAATGTTTGATGCAACAATGATTAAAATTAACAGAGGTTTTCATTTATAAATGAAGAGGTTTAAGTGTTTATTGTGAAACATTTTTCGGCGTAGCTTTTTTCACCAGCCTTTAAAGGGGCCTTTTCACAGATTTTGGCATTTTTTAACTTATTCATAAAATGCTTTATATCGATAAATGTAAACATTGGATCGTAAAAGCTCCAGTAAAAAAATCAAGAATAAAATATAAAAAAGGAAAAGAACATTGCCCGAACCGGTTTCGAACCAGTGACCCCTGGAGTCCTGCCAGAGTCCTGAAGTAAAAACGCTTTAGCCTACTGAGCTATTCCGCCGAGTACATGCACAGAAAGTATTTTATACCTTATATAAGCAATCTTCGTAGTTCACAAAATTTAACGACAAAAACAGAACTCTCCAAATTATTCAATCGTTTCGCGTTGCAACGCTTTATAATTTTTAGGTTTTAAAATCGTCAAAACATGCATATAATTGCTATATTAGACCATGTTAAATGTTCAGTATTACTGTTTCCTCACAAATATCATAACTAAAACGAAAATTTGCGAATCTGAAACAACTTTTTTCAATTTTGTCAATTTACCAAAGCGTGAAAAGATCCCTTTAATGACCCTAAATTACCAACTGCATTTAACATGTTGGGGAAAGACCCGAATGAATGCATCCGAAATTGTATTTGGCTGATCTGAGAGAAATCCCTCAGAAAATTGGCCACATAACTGCGTCTTCGTACATCATTTAGGATGTAACACTGTTCATTGAAGAGAAATCCGAATCGACCCTTTTCACAATAAGCCAACTATGATAACAGCGCGAAGTCATGTGACTCGCAGTATTCCAAAACGAGGCTGAACGTGATGTGCTTTTAAAGGGACTGCCCAACAGTCAAAAGCGTCGTTCGACGCGAATCGATATTTTGGGGGAACTACGAGGATTGCTTATAATAGCTAAAAATACCTCCGCATTTGACGTGGGCGTGGATGGTCGAGTGTACTTCTATATATATGAGGTCGATATACATCGGTAGATTACGTCTACTTATTTGGACTAGGTCGAGTGGTAAAGTCGGGAGACATTTTACTCCAAAACTCCATGACTCTAGGGGTCAGTGGTTCGAGCCCTGTGGAGGTTAACGTTTTTTCTCCTCTTTTTAAATTGTATTCTTATTTGTTACTGGAGATTTTTAGTTAAAATGTTTAAATTTATCAATATAAAGCATTTAAAGCAGTTAATGACAAGCTTTATTACATGCCAAAATCTGTTGCACAGTCACTTTAATAGTGCCACGTAACGCTGCTCTGATTTCAAACCCTAGCTCTTTTGAACATTCTGCGACGAAATGATACTCTCAACTTAAGATGACATGGTCAAAATTAGCAGAATTTATATACTTCTCAATTTAAGTGTTAATACGTTAATAATAATTAATAATAGTTATTGATTGCACATTTTGACACTCTTGAGCATTTTTATCGCGGTATTTAATCAATTATCGATAGATCTGTGATTATATTGCCCCTGTGTTCAATCTCGTCAGGATCAGATACTGGGCCGACAAATGCTAAATAACAACACGGCGTCATAAACTACAGGGCGCAGTTGTCAGCTCAATAAACAAAATGAATGACACCTCCATGTCTTCTCGTCGTAGAAGTATTGCGTAGTCATTACTTGGAGCAATTTAACGCCTACCGGGTAATAGTCAAATTGAAAGTAATATGTCCAAAAAAAATTGTCAGGAACTAATTCATGTGTAGATATTAGCCAGTTTAATCATAATAATATAAGAAATATGCAGAATACCTATACATATTTTTGTTTTTAAAATTGAATGCAAAACATTCGTTGATGGAAAATGACACACTCCAACACACTCACACCTGAACATATTGAAGTAATACAATACTATGTAATGTCTTAAACGGCTAATGTATATCTTTGTTTTGTGCAATTATCGATGCTTAGTCTTCAGAAAATCGTTATTCTTTACACGCATTACATTCCATCTCGCAGAATTTCGGGTCAGTTCTTGGTAAGTAAATCGTAAGACAGAATGTACTATCGATAAACACCTTATGCTGATCATTCAGTATTGCTCATAAGATATAAAATAACATAAATTTTAGGGAAATAAAAGATTTAGAGAGAAAGAACCGAAATATATTAATTGTGTGACTGTGTCGGTAAGCCTGCCTGGAAATCGATCCTGTTAGCCAGAATAGGCTACCGACAGTTGTCAGTTTATTATTATTATAGACACAGTCTGAATTCAATTTTCTATCGAAAAGTATCGTGGTTAGATGTTCCATTTACAAGACATGATGACATTTTCAAAAATCCGCTTCGTGCGGAATGGGGTCATATGCCTTATGCGGCCAGACTAGCTCAGGCAACTGCGAATATTTGGCTTGAACTACGCTGGCCGTCTACATCATTAAACACATTTTCGCATGACGCGGCACTGAAAGTGTGACTTGAATATGTGGTGATTTTTTTTTCTTACTTAAATGTTGACATAACGTTTATTTCGATGGCGAAAAAACAACAGCATAATAAGCCATGTGAGGACACAAATGATGTGATTTCATGTACTATGCATTTAATCTACGAACACGATTGTGTGGTTTGAATATACCAGTACGTTCACTTCATAATAAACATTTTAAGCGGTGAGTGTGCGACTAACAAGTGAAAACAAAAACATGAATAAACCAAATTCAGTTTTAACGCCGAATATCTTTTTTAAAGAGATTTCTTGTTTCAGATGAGTTATATACCTTCGTAAGAAAAAATACGTGTACAGGTTCGGACCTTGAAAGAACTTTTATTGCTACAGTGAGTAAAGTTAATAAGCATCATCATCATCGGGGCTCTACCTTTGTGTCTACGTGTTTTCAAACAAAATCGGCAGACTTTACACAACCCTTATAAAAAACTATAACAGTTACTGCTAAATAACCTTAGATGAGAGATATGAACGGTTCCGAAATATCTTTAATATCCCTACTGTCAAGGTTTAAATAATTCCATCATGTACACAATGGCATGGATTGTCATACAAATAGAAAACGTTACAAACTAAAAATCATCCAGATTTAGATGGATTTTGGTCCTGAATGCATCGTTTACCGGAAACTTGCGAACGGACGTAACACCGAATAATTGCGTACCATTGTTTTATAATAAGCATGAACTGAAGATAGTAAATGGTTAACTATGATTTTTTTTATTGGCTACATTTAAACAGACAACTAATTTATCGCAGACGCGGACATACGCGCCCACGATACAATCAGTGCAAAAGTGCGGTAAGGTGTTGGCGCTGTGGAATTACAATTACTAATCTATATATAAAGAATAAGGAAAGTAAATGTCGGAAATTTAGATGTACAAGTTTATACTTACCCTTTCCCTAATAATTCGTAGCTGTACAAAGTCGCCATCTTCTTGTACCGCGGACTCTGACGGAACAATCGTCTGACGTCGCCGTCGTATGTCCATAATGTCACAGCAACAGCCGAGTTGACGTCGTCTGCAAGAAAAACAAGCTGTATCTGTGTGGTAAAAGGAGCCATTTGTTTACATTCCCCCTTACGCAGTAAACAGATTAAAGGGATCTTTTCACGCTTTGGTAAATTGACAAAATTGAAACAAGAAATATCTTTAAAAAAAGATATACGGCGTTGATTGTGGTCGATGTTTATGAACGATCAAAAGTTATCTCTATGAGATAAAAAGTAGCGGATGCCTTTTTTTCTGCGCAGTTGTTAGCTACATCATAAGCAAATCAATTACGGGGTGTTGCGCCAGATTTCGTGGCTTATTTTGCTTTATGTGATATTATTACTCAGATATCTATATTTACAAAATAGAAAAACACAAGAAACATGAAAATAAACGAGTGCATATAGGTCAGCCGACAATACTCGAATCTTATTTAATTGCATAATTATAGTATAGCGAATTATTTTGGTCATGCTTAATAAACTGGTCTAAATGGATAAATATTTCTAATTAATTTTATCAAAATTCGTCCTTATCATGCAAATTTTGAAACCATATTAAAAATCGATGATTGACATACCACAATAATATCGCCGAATATCTTTATTTAGTATCTTTCTGATCAAAACAGACTTCAAGTGCACAAAGTTTACGAGACGGCGTTTATATAAAGATTTCTGCAACTGACCGCAAACTGACCTCGATACCTTGCGGATTGGAATGCAATGCATTACAGTCACTACGTTATTGTCAGTAAGACACAATGATCGCAACCCCTTTTGCGAACTCCGGTGATGAACTGTATATAAACTCTGACTTTCACAAAATGACCGCGTATTGACCCGAAACCTCGCGGGTTGAAATGCAATGCAAGTAAGTACTAAATATGACAACATAGCCTTTAGTTAAACGCTTTTGCGCTGGTAATTCTCTGAAAATAAAAGGTGAACGCACAAACTGTATTTATGTCGAAAATTGATTGTAAAACTGTTCTATCTATTGGGCCTTTTCATTAGAGATAAAATTGTTTCATGCAGTAAAACAGTGTTACAAAGACGCGGATATGTTTCCAATGTTCTGGTGTTATACTCAAATCAGCCAATGGAATAAATGAAGTGTATTCATTCGTACCTAGCCGCGGGAAATTTTATTTGAGTATTATTGGACACTTACAAAGGTCAAGTCAGGGTGAAAAGCTGGCTTATTCAGCTTACGCCGAAAAAGTTGTTTCAGATTCGTTAGTTTTCGTTTTAGTTATGATATTTGTGAGGAAACAGTAATACTGAACATTAACCATGCTCTAATATAGCCATTATATGCATCTTTTGACGATTTTAAAACCTAAAAATTATAAAGCGTTGCAACGCAAAACGATTGAATAATTTGGAGAGTTCTGTTTTTGTCGTTAAATTTTGTGAAACTACGAAGATTGCTTATATAAGGTATAAAATACGTCATGTTATGTACTTGGCGGAATAGCTCAGTAGGCTAAAGCGTTTTTACTTCAGGACTCTGGCAGGACTCCAGGGGTCACTGGTTCGAAACCTGTTCCGGGCAATGTTCTTTTCCTATTTTTATTTTTTTTCTTGATTTTTTACTGGAGCTTTTACGATCCAATGTTTACATTTATCA
Source organism: Dreissena polymorpha (assembly GCF_020536995.1). Classification (NCBI taxonomy): domain Eukaryota; kingdom Metazoa; phylum Mollusca; class Bivalvia; order Myida; family Dreissenidae; genus Dreissena; species Dreissena polymorpha. Next base: position 22,275,932 of record NC_068369.1, on the reverse strand, counting down.
ATATAAAGCATTTAATGAATAAGTTAAAAAAAATGCCAAAATCTGTGAAAAGGCCCCATTAAAGTAGACGTAAAACTAATTCAACGCACATGTTACTACTGTTCATGTAAAATTAAAACACAAACACAGACATAGATCAACAACCTCACAATTGACGTGTAAAAACGTTAATGTTATTTGGTGTTTTATTTCGTTTGAAGGCATACCTTTGAAATTATATTCGCAACATATGACTCGCGTACATTTCAAATTATTCACCGACCAATCATAATTAATCCTATTATAACACAACAAACTTTAATAGAACAGCTTAAATAACGCTTTAATCTCAACAGACTACGTTTCCAACACACATTTATAAACGCTATAGACAAATCAATCGATTTATCAGTCGATCATTTTGAGTATGGCCATGCAACGGGTAACCAAGTGTGGCGTACAATTATTATGGTTGTGGATCGAGTTGAACGTGATCTTATAACATGTAGGATGAGTTGTGAATATGAAGACATATTAAATCGGTCAGTCGGTTGTTAACCTCCAGATTAGTGAGGTTTTTCACAAATCGAATACATTCCGGGATATGTTTATTATCTTTCAATAAAATGATATTTTTGTGATTTATAATCATTTCTACATACAAAGGGGTTGAAACTTGTGTGCAAAACCGAGCTAAAATAATATGTTTCCACTTAAATCTAAAAAGATTATGGTAGGTTTATTGCTCAAACATTTTGTTTCGTTAACTTGAGTCATTTCTCATTTTCATCAGGACCTTCAACGGAACAAGTCTTATAAAACTTAATGCAACATTTTCTTTCTAATATGTATAATTTTATGTAGCTGAAATGATCGAAAAACGCAAATATGATTAAAAACTTAGCTTGGAAAAAATAAAAAAAGAGTTAAGGGTCGGTATGAAAAATTGAAAATGGTCGGGTTATTTTTTTACTCCTTATTATGAGGCAATTTAAATATAAAATAATCTAAAAATGAAACGTGTTCTAGTTCTAGCATAGCACACGTTTTTAACAAACATATCACATGTCATGTTGGTCAACATACATGGCATTCGAAATATAGTCATTCTATGGCCTGTACTCATGCAGCAGGTAAAATATATTACACGATGCTATCATAACTAAAGTAATCAAGTAAATATGGGCCTCGCTTTAGGAAAACGGAGCTTAGTGTATGAGTGTATAGTATCATCACATATTAGTCTGTGTAATTCACACAGGCTAGTCAAGGACGACCATTTCCGCCTGGATTGGATTTTTGTTTAGAAAAGGCTTCTTCAAACGAAAAATACCATTAAAGCGCAAAAATGCAAAGCGGAAATAATTTATTTCGTGAATTTTACCGAATGCATTAAGCCCCATTTTGCCAGAGCGAGGCTCATATACATATTATTAAGTTGCATAAGTAGGCGAAATGCACTGGTTATCACGATGACAGCGCAGTTAAAGTATTAGCGATGTTTATACATTTGTTCCGCGACACTGCACATAGAAGAAAAGAGTATGAATGTGTCAACCGAACTAATCAAACTGAGGGTGCAGATTGGATGCCTGTATGTAATACCCCAATACACCGACTCCGTTCGAAGTACGTTCTGAAAAATGTGACTTAACGGGCTCGAACTGTTTGAGAACGGAGTGATCGTAGTAGCAACGTGTTACGAACTGTCTTCGAACTTTGTGGACGCCCTGGGACGGGGTTGAACGGGAGAGGTGTTTCAGAACTTTGAGCCTACTCAAAATTTTCTTCCGATCATCCCGTTCTACAATTAAACGTAGTAACAACGTACTGGAAACGGAATGGACGTACTAAGAACGGATAGGTCGTATAAAGGTCGAGTTAGGAACGTGCCAGAACGTAGAGAGATCGGACCGAAATTACCTGTACGATGCCACACAGATCGAGTCCGTTTCTGGTTCGTCCAATCCTTCTCAGACAGACCGACCCCGTTCGCACTACGTCTCAAGTACGATCTTGTTTCATGAAAATAAATAGAAACTATATTAAGTTCTTACGACGTTTGCAACACGTTCTACGAGTTCTCAGTACGTTCTTAGAACGTTGTACTCGTTTTAAGGAGTTCGCAGTAGGTTCCAAGTACGTTGTACTCGTTTAATGCAGTTGTTACAACGTTCAAACCGTAAGTACAATACGTTCAGACATTGTGCATATAAATAAAAGTAGTTGTCTCAAAATTCATCATTTGTGATATTAATTTGAAACAAGGAAAATCTTGGAGCTCTTAATTTTGTAAATGTTGGCTTCGTGCAATTTATGCTAGAAGCAGAGCAGCACTATACTGTTTTGTTGGGCCGAGCAAGAAGGCGGGCGGAGACGACACAGAACTTGTTGGGTGAGAAATTTGGCGGAATTATTTCTTGGAGGCATTACAAATGTACGTCTGGTCGGCTCAAAGCGTGAAACATAAATGACAAATGGCAGGAACGTAGTCGGTTTTATAATCGCCGTGCATAAAATGGCTGCAACTACGTCCTAAAGGTACTAAGAACGTAGTACGACGGAGTGAGAACAACCTCTGAACGAGTTACCACTGCACAACGAATAAATAAGAACTGCGTTCGAACTTAATCGAACTGGCTGAGGACGGACTCGGTCTGACTGGAAACGGTATACCAACGGGGACAATGGGGATACTGACCCGATTTGAACTGGATAAAGACGGACTGGCAACGGGATAGGACGGGATAGGAACGAGCTGCACGTAGCGCGAACTGTGTATAAACGTCATTTAGTCATAATGCAGATTTTTTTCTGACCAAAACTACACTTTCAAGCAAGTTCACATCTCGTTCTACATTTTATTCAAAACGTGGTCGAACTGTCTAAGAACGTGCTTGGTGTATGGGGCTCTTAACATGCATCTGTGAGCACAACAACTTCAAGTTTTCATCCCATCGACGAAAACGTACGCTGTTTTTTACGTTTCTCTTAATTTGGAGAGTGATGCAATGAGTGAGCTGTCCTTTAGAGTCCGACGATGTCTATTGCCTCGAATAGACGAGGAAACCACCCAAGAATTAGCGAAAAGGGGAACACAAAATAACAAAAGGAAAAAATTTCGTCTGCCATTTCGGAACCAGTTGTTCAATATAATAATTTTGTCTGAAACACTATTCATAAAACGTTGATCTAATTTCAATACAGTCTGTGTCTATACACATGTTTAAACAAATGTAACTCATCAGTTCCTGTAAACATAATTGTGCATACGACAAGTTCTTAAATATCAAACATACCATCACAATATAAAAAAGTTTGCGGTCAGGATTTTATGATATTAGAAAGAAAGATTTCATGCATGAATAAAGTATGATGTGGATATATAATTGCACAGATTAGAACATTTATACTTCTGTTCTCATCTCGGGCTTTAAAGATCAAAGTGTATTGAGGATTTTATTAACGAGTAAAGACTTAAAGCAGTGATCGACCCATAAAGGGATGAGAACAGGTGTGTGTTTCATTTTCATATATTAGTTTTAAGGTGCATTTTGGGAAGTATGTAGACAAATGCACATTTGTACACAAGTATGTGATATAAGTGAACCAAAGGCTGTTATAAAACGCTGCCCACAAATAATCTTCCAATATAAAGAATCCTGTACATTACTTGTTAAATATAACTTATAACTTTTTACTTCTAATTATTTGCTTTATACCTCACAACATTTTAACATTTTTGTAACAGTCAATGATCCGCTACCACCATGGTATTTATACTAATGTAATTCATGTGTTTTGAACCACTTCGCTTTAAAACTGCTCTGGTTGTGGACTCAAGCAAGGTCAATTCAAAAACATCCCTGTGTTGTGTTTACATATTGGCAGAACTTAAAAGTTTTATGTCGATAACAAAGTTTGTTTTAAGTAATTTTTCATCATCATCATCAGCAGCAGCATCATCATCATTATCATCATAACTAGTAGTAGTAGTAGTAGTAGTAGTAGTAGTAGTAGTAGTAGTAGTAGTAGTAGTAGTAGTAGTAGTAGTAGTAGTAGTAGTAGTAGTAGTAGTAGTAGTAGTAGTAGTAGTAGTAGTAGTATCTTCATTATTATTTCGGCAGTAGCAATAGTATAAAATCTACTGGTAACAGCAGCAACACAAACATAACCAGTTTTAGTAGTAGCAGGAAAACATTTGACTTCGTCTCATAGACGTATTAGGGGCAAATGTTTTAAAACACATGTAGATACATGTAGGTACAGCGAGCAATTAATTTAAAGTGGTATTATGCGTGTCTAAACATGCAGCAATATTTAAACCTTTACAGCGGATTAGTATTCTTTATAAAAGATCGACGAAGTCTTTGTCGCGATTGATCGTGAAATCGTCTATTCAAATATCGGGACACGTAATACCGACTGTGTATGAAATATACATGAAATACTATTTTTATCTCATTGTAAAACGTTGTATTACTATTTAAAGTGAAAATTAACGTTTGGAATACATATTTTTGTTCATATGGAGATATACTAGTATAACGTGGATAAACAATTGCGTAAGTTTCCCTGTTTAATAATTAACAGCAAAAAGACGCATTGATATTTAAGGGGGGTTGTCTCTTAAATACACACTTCAACATGAGAGAATATATAATTTCATTGAACATGAAGACATGTCACATTGGGATTGACGATAGTTGATCAATTTTACCATATTTGTCACAACAATTATTGCGTTACTATTTATTTTCGGGCCAATCACTGGTAAGGCGAACATACGGAATTAAACGAATAGTCTTCCTTGATTGAAGGCACACCAAACAAGTACCTGTAGAATTTGATTAATGGAAACCACCATATTTTTTATGAATATATATTCGGATACTTTTTTTCACGTGCTACAGCTCACCGTGTCATCTGATATTATGTAACTTAAAAAAGCTTTTATTTCGTATATACAAATATAATTTACAATTAGAAAAGTCATAACCTTTGAGAAAACGTTTCCTGGATAGAACCCTGATGAGGGGGTGTGAGTCCTGATTGGTTATTAAACCCTTGTATTATATGACGTTTTTTGATAAAACTTCTATTCTTCCATTTAACATTCAGTCAAGTGACACACCAAATTACAATGTAGTTTCAATAAAAATATGTGTCATTATGCAATGTAGTAATTTTCATACATTATTTGAATTGCCCCTTTCTTGCTTTTTGTTTGATAAAAAATGTAACAATAGGCACTGTTCTATGTTGATTTTAATTGTACGATATGGATGGTGTTTAAATAATATATTTTATAGAATAAGCCCATTATAACCGCAACGATTTTAATCGTAATTTGCGAAATGTGATATTGCTTCTAGTTTATTACACAAGCCATTTTATATAAATTTATGTTATATAATAGTGTTGCATTCATTGTATTAAAAGTGTAGTGAACATGTAAATGCTTAATTTATTTATAAATGAAATTCAGTATGAGGAGCCTGTAGTGAGTTCATTAAATGTAGAAATACTCTGGCGAAAGTCATTAATTTTCAATTTATTAAGTATTAACTCTGATATAGTTTTGAAACAATACACCCGCTTTGCTCCGCTAAGTGAGGTAAATATCCTTTATTAAATTATGTATGAGCATGAATTAAACAAAAAAAAATTCAGCGCGCAAAATTGTTGCTGAATTTAAAAATTGATGGTCATATTTGTAATAAATATATTTGCATAGCTGTAGTTTTGTAAACGTGTTTAGTTTGGGTTGTTGTTATACATGTTATTGTGTATTTTTAGACTAATTGGTTAAATTGCCAAATGTTCTAAAATCTTTCCCGTCGAACTGATTCTACGCTATCAAACTTTAAATCAATGATTTAAATAGAGAGCGCATGCTAACATTAAAGGTGTCGGTCCAAAGTAAATAATTTGTCAATAAATCGAATTTCTGTTTATATCGTACCCATGGTTCAGATAAATGATCAGCATTCTGCCTGGCTGATATTGATTGGTGTGTTTCTAAATATCGATCTCACTCGATCGAAATCTTATGAATAAGAAACGAGCAGCCAAGGAGTGCTGGTATTTACGAGGTTGAACATTAATAAAACAGTTCGTATTGATGTTACTTAAGCAATTACATGTCACGGTTCCATATACAGAAAAAAATACGCATGCGCATTCATAGCAAAGCAACATGCTATTGAAAGATTATTGGGCACCCTACTTATTGGACCTGTTCGTTGCCGATCACATGCCATATTATATACAGTATTGGTTGTTTGAATGTTGAAATATAAATGTTATATTGTTCATGTGTTAAATTTACATAATAAAGCTATATATACGAAATATATGTATAGCTATGTTCCATCACAACAAATCGCATTTATATTTGTCAAACGATTTTTATTTATTGAATTTACAATTTAAATTAAATTAAATTGACGTCTTTTAATGAAACATAATTCAAAGGTTAGCATTTACATTGGGATTCACATGATACTAAATATTTAACTTACATTTGTACAAAACAAACCCGTTAAATTATGCATATAGTGCTAGAAATTTGAAAATCTTTTCATACAATAAATTTTGGATTGTTATCAGCGCGACGTTAATATTTAAAGGGATCTTTTCACGCTTTGGTAAATTGACAAAATTGAAAAAAGTTGTTTCAGATTCGCAAATTTTCGTTTAAGTTATGATAATTGTGAGGAAACAGTAATACTGAACATTTACCATGGTCTAATATAGCCATTATATGCATCTTTTGACGATTTTAAAACCTAAAAATTATAAAGCGTTGCAACTCGAAACGATTGAATAATTTGGAGAGTTCTGTTTTTGTCGTTAAATTTTGTGAAACTAGGAAGATTGCTTATATAAGGTATAAAATACGTCAACATACGTGTACTCGGCGGAATAGCTCAGTTGGCTTGAGCGTTTTTACTTCAGGACTCTGGCAGGACTCCAGGGGTCACTGGTTCGAAACCTGTTCCGGGCAATGTTCTTTTCCTTATTTTAATTTTATTCTTGATTTTTTACTGGAGCTTTTACGATTCAATGTTAACATTTATCGATATAAAGCATTTAATGAATAAGTTAAAAAATGCCAAAATCTGTGAAAAGGCCCCTTTAAAAAAATGTCCCCTTATTGACGAAGTTCGTTGTATTCATGTTCACCATGAAACAGCTCACCAGATCGTTGTAATCATACAACGCTTAACTATCATAAAAACCATTTTTAGCTCGTATAAAATCATTGTTGTCTATTATTTTAAGGTCCTTAATTGGATTGAAAAACAAACCTCAATCACTCCAGTGCTTGTTTGTAAAACACCATTCAGTTCCCCGGCGAAAATCCTAAAAGCGGCTCGTTAATTTCCATTTTACGTTCGTTCTCATTTTGTCCCAATATTTCAGACCGGAAATGGATGCAACGGGCGGCAAGCGAAAGGAGAAACCTGCAAGCGACCCGGCCGGAGAGGATGGGGACTTTGTGCAGCTCAGGATCGTCAGAGAGGTATCCTCGTGCGCACGATAATTAAGTGTGCTGAACTTGTATCCTGTTAAACTAACAGCGGGACGGTTTTATCCCCATGGAAACAAATATGCAATAACACAAACGATATCATAGTTCCTGTTTTGCATTTATGACCGTATTTCCTGAATCGACGTGATGAACCTGTAGTGCGTTCAGTTACAGCGAACGTTCGCTATAGTTCGCGAACGGTCGCGAACGTTCGCTATTGAACGCTCGGTTCGCCGCGAACCGAAGCGAACCGAAGCGAACCCTCTCGGGAGGTAGTTCGCTAGCGAAACCAAGATGGCGGACAAATAAATATGTTGTATTTGTTTAGTGTTACTTCGATATTTTTTCCCTTTTTTGTAGTACATAAAGTGAATTGAACAATAAACAAAGTGTATAGGAGGTTGGGATCCAGACATAAGCCCCCCAGGACAAAACCCCCCCCCCCCCCCAATGAAAAAATGAACATTTGGACAATTGCCCCCCAGTAGAAATGACAGGTAGGATATAAGCCCCCCAGTGCTTATTTTGCATCTGAACATTTGCCCCCCAGTGCTTATTTTAGAAGTGGACATTTGCCCCCCAGTGCCTAATTTTCAATGACATTACTCGATTGAGCAGATAATCATGTCCAATTATCACCACCTGATTACTCAAAACCTTTGAGATGATAATCCATTTATCCAATAACCACCACTGAAAGGCTTAAATAATGGAAGGGATAAATAAGGCGACACTGGATTTGATCTCTTCTCTGACTTTCATAACTTCTATGGCTAAGTGGTCAGCATCGTTACCGTGTGTTGTGGATGATGTGACCATAGTAACCTGAATATATAAAAACAATAATTTAATATTGTAACTAATGATAATAGAAATGAAACATTTAATTTATTATATATAAAATTATTTTGTGACGTTTTGTATATCTGTTTGGAATTAATTATGTAAATTAATTGATATTTTGAATGTTGGTAAAGCTTACAAATACTACATTTACCTTTACTTCAAATAATTAAATTTGTGAAGTTATGCAATACTGTCTGGAATTAATTTTGCAAATCGCTATTTTAAAAGTTATGATAGCAAAGATAACAAATAGCATTTTAATATTATACTTACATCAAGATTAGTTGTCAAGGTTCCTTTACATGAAGCGCTTCTGCGCTTGGAACATTCCCAATGTATTGATTCTTTACGAGACTTCTTTTTGGTGTAAGAGTACCCATCCTTCAGTAATTTCTCAGACCTTTTATTACTCTTAATAATTTCCATGATGAAATGTATCATTTGAAATGTGATAGTTTCGTTATATACTAAGTTTTAGTTAATTGTCACTCAAACAATGTAACTACAAAAATAATTGCCTTTAAATGTTGTTATATGTGTTCACTTTAATTATCATTATTTGTACTAAGTTATGATAATTATTATTGATAATCCTTTTGATTGATTAAATAAAGAAGCCATTAATTTTCATTAACAAGTTTATGATCAAAGCCACATGTCACACCTTTAACAAGCTGATAATCCGTTTGATTGATTAATTAAAGAACAATTCTTTAAGATGTTTGTTTTACCTAAGATTAGGAAATTCAAGTGAGTTTCTGGACCTTTTTTATTTCAAATTATAATGATCCAAGTTTCTATGATTATATATTTGTGAGATATGAAATAATAATGAATCCAAAGACAGAGATATACTAGTTTAATGGAAACAACATATGATATTAGCACTGGGGGGCAAATGTCCTCTTCTAAAATAAGCACTGGGGGGCAAATGTCCAGATGCAAAATGAGCACTGGGGGGCTTATATCCTACCTGTCATTTCTACTGGGGGGCAATTGTCCAAATGTTCATTTTTTCATTGGGGGGGTTTTGTCCTGGGGGGCTTATGTCCTACAATCTAGGAGGTTTTGGGGATTCCGATAATAACGTCACGTTTGCGCATCCTCAAATTTTGGCCGCCAACACTGCGGCCATTCTGCTATTGTTTGCGTTTGATGATCCGCATCGTGATAAGATTTCAATCATATTCGCGACCCATTTTAAGAACAACAAAAATATTCAGAAATTGAAATTCTTCCATATTAAATAGAATCCAATGAATGAACACAAATAAGGACGAAAACAAACAACAAATTGGTTGATTTTATGTTATCAACATAAAGAAACTATTTCAACCTATATGTCCGTAAAGACTTACCTTGTTACAGATTAACTAAATCCTCTTGATACGTGTAAATGTTTGTATTTAATTGTTCACACCAATTTTGACACTCCTTCTTTCAGCATTTTTAACCACCCATTGTTTAATTGCCCCTTTGCTCATCACAAACCGATTATCTCGGTATGATCGGATACTGTCCAGACAATAACTAAGAAAACAGGGTGTCATAAACCCAGGGACCCATATTTGTATGACTCAGTATGGGGTCATTAACCACATGTGTCTGGTCATTAAACACAATTTATGATACCTCCGTGTCATCTCTGGGCATATTAAGCCAAAAACTTAACAGTTGCTTTAATAAAACATTTGAACATATTTAAAAAATAGACGTACATTTGTTCGAAATGGATTAACAGGAACTATTCAGTATATATATAAGCCAGTTTGAACATAACACTTAAGTGTTTTATAATGACAATACATTTTAAATAGTGTAGAAATTTACTGCTACACAATTATCGTATTTAACGGGTACCTGCAAATGTAAACCGATATAATAACGTGTAAAGATCGTGCGTTTTTGAAGTGTTCGAAACATCATCGTGAAAACAAGCAATCGCGTTTGATCAAAATATCGATATAAAAAACTTGGGTAAAATAAATGTATAGATTTATGGTATAATAAAATTCCAGATTTGTATAGCTCATAATCACTACATTAGAGTTTTCAATATACATGTGCATACAAAGACAGTTCAATTCGCAAAATATGCAGGTGTTGTTTTTTTCCATGTGAATGCTAAAATTTATTAATATTTTCATTCATTAAATGTAAACGAAACGAAAATTCATTCAATGTAAAAGAAAATTACAACTACATTTGAAGATTATAATGTATTGCGCTATTTTAGGGCTTTGTTTTATAACTGATTCAATGCACCTCTTACACTAAATTTCGATCGCTAATGAAAAATAACACTATCGCATCCACACCACTTGTAATTATAATCAAATTATTATAGTTTTTTTTTTGGAAATATCTGTTAGTTAAGTACTTTCTGTGTTATTAGCGATTTCCGCCATCAAAATCGCTACAAATTTCTGGGAGCCGCCATCTTGAAACGTTCGCGCCGAACTTATCGTTCAATAAGACCGAATCGGAAACGAACGATCATTGGCGAACGTTCGCTGTAACTGAACGCACTACAGTTATTTGATCCTGTTTTTGACCACACTGCCACTTAAAAATAGTAATCACTAATTAAAAGTAAGCGCGTTGTAGCGTAATGTACAAACTTCAACAAACTAGAACCATCCCTTTAGGTGATAAATACCTTTAAATGCGACATTCAGAAAAGCTGAAAGTCGTGTTATAGTATTACATTGTCCAACCATAAAGGTATTATCATATTTCAAATGGTTTGCTCCATTTAAAGGGACCGTCAACCACGAATAACGAAACAAGGGAAGTTCCAAAATACCGAATTTTTTACAATTATTAGTTTATATTGGTTAAATTATTACGACAGGTATATTACATTACATAAAAAAACTTCATATTTTCAGTATATTCTGTAATAAAATTTCGCGATGTGAAATCGAAAGTACATTGCGAAAATCGTTGACATAACGATAAACACACTATAAAAAACGCAAGTAGATTGATCATTTTACATATAAAATATATACAATTCACTACGCATATACCGTTTGCATTCCTGGGTTTACCACGTGACGATGGTGATTTATCTACTGGCGTTATTTATAGTTAACTGGTAGTTACCTGAGCACCCGATTGTATAAACAGTTAAACCGGCGGTTAACCACATACCGGCGGTTAAAAGTCGGTAACATGTTGGTTACTGGTCGGTAAGCGTTTGTATAAAATTAGGTTAGTTATACCGATCGGTTAAAACCCAGTTAAAACATACCCTGCTTCCCTAGGTGGGTAAGTACAAGTAACCGAGAGGTAACTTACACAAAATGACCGCAGCGCGCGACATTATAAAATCTAACTATCGACGACATTCACAATTTCGACGAGTTAACAACAAATTGCAGCGACTGACACTTTATTTGACTTAATTTACAGGGCAATACGATTTCCGACTTCGGACGACGAATTTAAGGACGCACAGAACGTGTTTCTTATATTCTTTTATGGGTATGCCGTGTGTGATCCGCTGCATCAATGGCGCCCATGTTAAAATCATTTCTCCGAGAACAGGGAACAACAAAAGTACAAACAAAAAACAAAACACGTTCGAACTAGTATCTTACCTTTAATAACCCTTTAAAATCCATAAATAATCCATTTAATTCAATAATTGACGAGTTTGCATCTAGGGTCTTTGATAATTATTTTAGCATAGTTAAATAAAACCCTTATGCCATCATATCATTATATTCAAATGAGAACTAACAACTTTCTTCTTCGTCACACGCTACGTCATGTACTCTATGTACATTAGTGCTGTTAAAATGAACCGGAGCAGTTTATCAAATGTGTCGTGTTCTGAGAAAAATGGGCATAATGAATGTGCTTAAAGTGTCGTCCCATATTAGCCTGTGCAGTTCGCACAGGCTAATCAGGGACGACACTTTCCGCTGTTATGACATTTTTTTTTAAAATGAAGTCCCTTCTTAGCAAAAATCAATTTTGGCGGAAAGTGTCGTCCCTGATTAGCCTGTGCGAACTTAACAAGCTAATCTGGGACGACACTTTACGCACATGCATTATGCCCAGTTTTCTCAGAACACGACACAAATAATAGCCGTTGGTGAACTCGGTTGCATTTGCAGATTTCTGCATACAAAGATATATTTAAACTTGAACAATGTTTAATTTGTCTATGGTAAATTCCCTTTTTGTACAAGAAAGTAAATAAGTTTATTGTAAACATAAGCCAAATTAGAAGAATAGTCTAGCATGTTACGACGACCATGTATAATTTTTATGTTACATCTAGAACAACTAGAAGAAGAGACGTCTTTGTAAGCACTCTCTTGCAGTTTGGAAGCACCAGAGATTCCGCTATATGATGCAAATTCCGACATAATTATCAATTTGTCCCTGGTCATTTTGATGAACTCATAGTTAAAATTAACACTTTATTTTATTTTGAATTCATTTGTAAATGAATTTGATAAAAAAAATACATGTCGCTGTTTATAAGCGTGACACTTCACGCGAAAATTAAGTCATTAGAAAATGCATTGTGGGAATGTTTTGGTTAAAGTTACCGGTGGTTAAATTCCACTATGCGCGGTTAGGTTACTTTGCGGTATATCGTGTTTATACAATCGAGTTACCTTGAAGGTTACTTGAAACTTACCAAGGTTTGAATGTTATCGAGCGGTAACTTTAACCAGCGTTTATACAATCGGGTGCTGGTAGACATACCAAGTAAAATTTATCACCGAATTTACTTGAGTATCTAAGCTTGTATCCCGCAAAACTTATAGCGGGACTGTTTTATCCGTATCCACACAAATAGGCAACACCATCAACCATACCATAGGTCCTGTTTCGCATTTATGACCGTATTTCCTGAATCGATGTGATGAACCTGTTGTTTCCTATTTTTAACCTGCCACTTAAGTAAAATAATAATCACACATTCAAAGTAAGCGCGTTGTAGCTTTCTGCACAAAGGACAATTAAACAAACTAGAACCATCCCTCTAGGTGATAAATACATTTAAATGCACATTCCGTAAAGCTTCAAGTCGTGGTATAGTATTTGGGTACTGAGAATTTGACTGTAAAGGGTGGTTTTATAATTTTTTGTTCTAAGGATGACGTCTTTGTAACTTTAACTATATAGATGACACCTAACGAACACCCTAGTTCCATAAAAAGGTCATAATAAATATTTTGTACACCCCTAACATAGTCCATCCATAAAGGTATTATTATATTTAAATGATTTGTGCAATTAAAAATAATAATTCTGAATTTAGTGGGAATATCCGGTTTGTTTGTATTACGAAAAACCTGTTTGGAAATATGCCATCAACATCTATAAATATTTAACACTTATAATAATATTATGAAATGAAAAGATACATAAAAAATTCATATTATACTGCCAAAATGTAATGCGTTTAAATGAGTTTACAACAGCAAAAGTGAATACATTCCTTGAAAAAGAACGTTCTCTGTAGGATATTTTGGATACTGTCCAAAGACATAGCTATGACTAAGACCTTGACTGGCTTGAGACCTGATCAGGGACACTTTCCGTTATAAGGGATATTTTAAAATATTACATCACTTTCTTATTCATCTGATTTCAAAAGAGGAGGAAGCAGCAACTCAGTTCGAATGGCCCCACGGTCGACAAGCGCAGCATACCGAATGGAGCGGTCATCGAGGAGAAGCCGCTGATGTTCCGCGAGGAGCCCAAAATCCGCCCAACCACCGCCGCAAGAGAGCGCGCTAATGATGACCTCCGGGAGCTGATATTTGCCGCCGTGGATACCAACGACCATAGAAAGGTAAACACTTGCATGGCCCCTCGACCACGAGCGTTTTTATCTCGGTATTTTACATTTAACATTCAGACAGCAAGTTACGTTTGATTTTGTTAATTGTTTGTTCAGTTTCGAAAGTTAAAGACAAAGTTGGACATGAGTGTTCGTACTCGTTTAGTAACGAGTATTCGCGTATGTTTCCTGAGGCAATCAGCATGCATATCTCCAAGTTACCGGTAGTCTAAGGACGCCTCAACATCTTATTATTCTGGTTCTACTCGGGATTTCTCGACCATATATTTTAAACAACTACGACATTCAACTATGGACACCCATATAAAAATGCTTTAACCAATCGAAAAACTTTAACTGTGTGTTTTTTCTATTCTACAAGTACCTTAAAGAACAACACGCTTTTTTCATATAAAATGAGCCGCGTTAAGTGAAAAGGGGGTTTAATGGATGTGCGTAAAGTGTCGTCCCAGATAAGCCTGTGCAGTCCACAACACTTTCCGTCTATACTGGATTTTTGCTTACTTTCTTTAAACCGAAATTACCATAAAAACGGAAAGTGTCGTCCCTTATCAGCCTGTGTGCACTGCACAGGCTAACTTTGGACGACACTTTACGCACATGCATTAAACCCACTTTTCATTGATCACGACTCAAATGTATGTTCAGATATGATGGCTCATTCAGTATTGCTATCTTAGTTTTGCAAAGCTTAATTTTAGTTCAAACATTAACGTTTATTTTTTTCTTTCCTTGTAGTTGATGTCAGTTATTTCAAACATTGGCAAAAACAATTTGCTCCAAGATATACGGATTAAAGAAACAGACGAGAATGTGCTCCATTACGCTCTTTCACATGATAAGATGGAGACAGCGATTAATCTGATTGACCAATGTTCACTCGAAATGCTGACGTCACATCACGTGGTACACAAATCCGGCGTCTCTGGAAGAAACAATTGTTTGCATATCATTACGGAGAAAAATGATATTGAGATGGCAAAACTTTTACTTTCAAAACTACCTTCTACAGAAAATAAGCTGGATGTGATAAAATTAGAGACAGCTATTGACATTGAAGGTCAACGACCAAGGTTATTTTCTTGCTTGCATTTAGCCGCATATTACGGTCACACACAACTGGTGCGATTGTATCTAGACACCGGAATCGACGTTAATCATTTGAACGGCAAAGACGACACCGCTTTGTTATGGGCCGCTAGGTGGGGACACAACGAAACCGTGAGTTTGCTGTTAGACAGGGGCGCGGATACCGAGGTTTTAAACGACAAAGGATCTACGGCGCTTTATTGGGCAATACGGTACGAGTTTCCTAAGACTGTAGGTGTCTTGCTGCAAAAGGGAAATGCGAATCCGAACACGAAACGAAAACTCGGTCTTGTGGCGCCAATCATAATCGCAGCGGCTTATGGTAACGTGGAAATCATGTCTCTGTTGTTGCAGCATCGGGATATCGACATACACGTCCGCATACGTGGTGGTGAGATGGCGGTGCACCACGCCGCTAAAGAGGGCTGCACGGATGTGCTGGATATGCTTATTAAGCGTGGTGCAAAGTTTGACGAACAGGACGAAATCGGTGACACTCCTTTACTGCTCGCCGCAAAGAACGGGAATTATGACATTGTACATAATTTAATACGGCGGGGCGCGAACGTAAATCACCGGAATCATGAAGGCCACGACGCATGGTACTTCGCCATTGAGGACGAGGAAGACAACTCGTTGCTAAGCAGCCTGGTGTCGGCGACCAGAGGCCAGGACATGCTGTGGAGACATCCACTCTGCATCGCGGCGAGCAACGGCAGAATCGACAAGATCAAGTGTTTGTTGAATATGCATATCGAACCGATAAGCGCTGATGCCGACGGCAATTCGTTTCTGCACCACGCCGCGATGTCAGACAAACACGAAGTCATTGACAAATTCAATTCGACCATATCAATCAATATACAGAACAATCGCGGGAATACGCCTCTTCACATCGCCTGCTATAGGGGATACTCAAATACCGTAAAAGTTCTCCTGAAATGCAAAGCAAAGGCAGACGTTAAAAACAGCAAAGGAGAAACCGCGTTACACGTAGCTGGATATTCCAAACATATAACCGCCGAGACTGTGAGAGAACTTGTGGACTACATTATTAAAACGCACGCTTGGGAGAGCTTAAATGATAAGGACAACGAAGGTAACAACCCTTTACATATCGCGGGCAAACACGCCAAACCGGAAGTTCTCTGGGAGTTCCGTTTTGTTCGCTTCAAGGATCGTGACAAGGACGGCCTGATCCCCTTGCATGAGGCTGTGCGACCCGGTCAACCCGAGGCACTCGATATGATGCTGGATATCTTTGAAAGCATGAAACGCGATGCGAGGATAAACGAGCAATCTTACGCAACCAGCGAGACGGTTCTACATTTGGCCGCATCCGAGGGGCACAGCCGTTGTGTTCAAAGGCTGATTGGACTTGGGGCTGATCTGTCTTGTAAAGATGTAAACGGTAATACGGTGCTTCATCGCCTGACGCTTGCATGCGTGGAGGACAGTAAAAATATCAGCCGCCACCTCGAAGTTCTCGACACCGTGTTTGACAATGTTGTTAAGTGGTGGTGCATAAAAAAGAATATACCGTTCCCAGAGGAAGAAAACCGCGAGGTCTATATGTCTTCTCGGCGCGACGCTACGCAATTCCTGGTCAACAACGTTGTAAACGGCGAAGGGCTTTCCGTCTTAGACATGGCATTCAAATACGGAGTACCGGACATTCTTTCGCGATTGCTGATGATGCCCGATGTAACAAAGTACGATGTTACCAAAGACATTCCTACAGGAGTACATACCTACAGCTTTGATATCACCGGGATCACTCCGAGAACGAACAATGCTATTCGGGGTTGCTGCAGTAGAGCATCCGTCTCACCTCTCTTAGAAAAGGACATGAATGCAGACGCCGGTGCCGGGGGATCAAGACTCTCGGGAATGGAGTGGCTCATTACTCACACGGTTAAAACACGGGCCGCGGAGATTCTCGATTTGCCTCCGATACAAATGATTGAACGGTACTACACGTCAATGGTTGCCTGGACGTTTGCTTTATTGATGGTCGTTCATATCGTCTACATGAGCGTATTCACGTACGTTGGAATCGACTTGCTTGAGAAACTACGGAATGAATCGAGCATTTCTTACTCGGACCCGGAAACAGTGCTCTTATACGCGTTCGTCCCTCTAGAACCTGCAGTCATCATCCTGTACATGCTCTGGAGCCTCGGACGGTACTTCTGGACGGGAGACATAAAAAGGAAGGCGCGACTCAGCCGGAAGAGCGGAATCGCTCTGGGCGTGTCCATTTTTGGCTCTTATATATTTCTTTTTGTGTGCACTGTTTTTGCTGGACTCGTTCTAGCGTGGATTGTGCTGTTTTCTGTGCGTTACACGTACAACGATTATTTCTTCTCCTCCGCCGTTTGCATCGGCTGGCTTTTAACTATTTCGTTCACACGGGGAATACGTGCGATCCATTATTTCTACCGCATGCTATTGAGTATGATGCTCCGCGACGTTGTTCGCTTCGGGATTGTCTACCTGTTCGTGATCTTGGCGTTTGGCTTCGCGTTCCACGCTCTGTTCCAAGTGTCTCAGGATATCGTGAATGACTACCTTACTGCCGGCGACACACTTTTCCTCACTTTCAACATGATGATTGGCATGGGTCAGTTGTTCGAAGGAGAATATGAGAAGAACCTGGTCGCCGCGGGAAGGACGCCCGCGTACTCCAAAATCCTGTACCTCATCTACATCACCCTCTCCACCATTATCCTACTGAATTTGCTGATCGCGATGATGAACGACTCTTACACGACGATTCTGAGGGAGAATCAAGTCACGTGGCGTATTGAGGTGGTCAGCCTCGGAGTCGAGATGGAGTCATCATTTCCGGTCGCGGGAAAGTTCTCGAACGTTCAAATTAAACATGGCGGCGTTGGTAAGGATCACACTACTTTAAATATGAAATTTTGTGATGTGTTACGAAATTTCCTAGCGAGTAAAGTTGAGATATAGAGCGAACATTAATAGAAAATAAACGCTTATCACTTACTTGCTGATATTGCTGGAAAGTGAGTGGCATTGAGAAATTAAGCAAAGCAATAATGGGTGTACAAGGGCGAAAAATACCTCTTTAAATGTAACGCTCCGTAATATCAGGCTGTTTTGATGGCCGGAGGCACAAAACAAGACAGAAAACTAACAATAAACAATCACATTCAGAGCTATACCTGTAAAATAAGTGTAGGATTATTATTTAATGCATTACACTTTTGCCCTTGATGTATATACACCTATGATGTTTCATGTTGAAATCTTGTTAGTATCTGAGATATAGCCCTGATAAGTTACATCATACAAAAAGGATAAGGATATATATATGGCCTGTTCTGGGTTTTTGGTATAAATGGGATATATTCTATACACATACACAGTTTCATGTTAAAATATTGTATCGTATGAGATAAAGCCCTGAAAATGTACATCATACACATAGCACAAGAGGCAATAACTCTTATTTAAGAAAGTATAGGGGATATGTTTCTTCTGCTTGGTACGTCTTCTCATTGGTATTTACATGTATATAAAATATATGTGGCATGTCCTAAGATTGTTGGTCATTCCGGGATACATGGGCGAAATTTAGTTATTCACATTTACTGAGGCCTCCATGTATGTTGAACACTGAGCAATTAAGATGTTTGCAATATTACTCAATTTAAGGTGAAACTGACTATTAAAAAATGCCTATTAAAACACAAAACTATTTCTTTATTTATGTTCATGTCAATACAGCAACTAAATTTCAAATATATATCAATAACACATGGTTTAAAAAATAATATATTTAATACTTCTCAAGAATGAGTAAACATTATCAACATTATATTTATTTATATTGATTACTATGAATATACCATAATAAATTCAAATTATTGACATTCTGTGTATACAATGACATTTTTTAAGTGTTGTTTTTGTTTTATAACTGATAAAAGAAAACAATATCATCATTCCATACCTAATGTATATTATACATCAATGAAGTTTGATGTAGAAATCTTAAACAGTTTCTAATGTGTAGCCAAATAAGTTTGTGACTAACGGATATAATAAAAAGAACAAATATAAATAACTCTTATTTAAGAAATCGCGAAGTGTGTTCTTTTCACGGCACATCTCCTCGTTGATATCTATACACACACGAAGAGTCATAATTTAATCTTATATAGTTTCTGAGATAAAGTCCTGAAATGTGTGTAACATAAGGAGGTAATGACAGACGGACAACACCAAAACTATCTCCTGCGCCTTGAATAGCTTAATGATGGCAACGTTCCATGTGCGAAACATTTTAAAACAACTTACATGATTTGTGTAGGGTTTCTTTCTTGTTTTTTGACTCCGTACTTCAAAACATATCGTGCAATAATGATCGCATATGAAAGGAATCTTATTTAGAAGGTATTTGAACGCTAATTATTATATTAGAAAACTGTTCCTAATTGCGTAATAGCATTTGTAAGTTTTTGTTCATTGCATTCTCTGATCCTCCGTAAATAAAATTCACAATCGGTGTATGTAAATGCCACATTAAGTTTAACAAATACAATATTGCAAAGTACACTGATACCCATAGCCTCTTCGTTTCTTTATTTGGTGTGGTACTTATTTGCACTCAATAACAATCTTAACAATATCAAAACCATCATACAAAATCACATTTTTTTAAATAATAACTACGTTAAAGGAATCTCTTTATTTGAGTTTTTTTTTGTAATGTAATTTCCGCTGTGTTCATTGCTTGTGTATGTTGTTTTTTTCTCTTGTGTTCACCGAAATATTACCCGTTCTTGCTTTGCAGACAGTATTGTTAACGGCGTGTCACCGGAACGCTGGTACGTATCGATAGCTGACGCAGAGTTCAGAGAACAGATGCGCGAGATGGACCGGAAGTACTACACGAATCAGGAAGAGGTCACCAAACGCCTGAATGACCTGGATTCCAAGATGGTTGAAATGGAGCGACTGACTAGCAATAAGCTGCAGCAGATCACGGATCTGCTGGAACAAATCAAGAGGAAGTGATAATAAAATAACGAAAGTGAATTCGTTTACAAATGATAATACAACAACGTATTAACACAGGACGTATGGTAGAAAAGTCGCTCACGGCCGATGACAAGAGCGGATAGCAGGAAGAATTAATAGATTGTGAATATTTCAATAAACCAATACGGATTAGTGGTTCTTGTATACGGCGAATGTTTATAATACAACGAGATAAAAAAAGAACAATGCAGACAACTTTTTTTTCATAATTATTCTGTTCTGTATTGTCAAAATATCCACATTAAAAATCATGTACATTTACTTCACGACATGTCATATGTCTTGTTTTTTAAGACATATGCAATACACTGCTCAATCAGCCGTGTGTAATCAGCTCAGGTATTCTCACAAAACCAACAGAAGTCAGCTCTTGTAAGGTTTAATCTTTAGAGAATGTTGTATAATTATAACTTTTCGTAAAGGGGGTACAAAAAGTACGTGAACGGGTAATTGGATTTTCTGCTCTTTCCTTATTCTCAAAAACTCATAGTATGTACACAGTATACTATACAGATTTTCTGGAATATCTGTTTATATATGCATGTCACTGTATTTATTTATGCATTATACTAAAGTGTTATGTTTTATATGAAATATTGTTATTTATTAAAGCTAAAAAAGCCCTGTTGTCTTGCTGATATTACAAAGATCACAAAGTTCCGGTACAATGACACACAGATTTATTCATAAAAGTTGCCGTTGAAAGCGTCATGCGTAACAGCGTTTCGCGTCAAGAATTAAGGTAGAAAAGCCAAACTTGGTTTCATCATATATGCAGCACTTAGACTCCATACAAGTCATCACTTTCGATTCGAATAGGCAAAGTTGATGTAACAGATGACTGAATAAGTGAAACAAATCATCAATGGCAATATTTGTGCATCAAAGAAGGTTTTGACAGGTTTCGAACAAACTTTTTTTTTTGGGGGGGGGGGAGGGGGCCTATTTTAGGTAAAATCCATGTAGAAGCAGCATTTCTGATGTCATTTGACCCAACAAAAGGGCTTGCTTGCATGGAAAAACAACACACTTGAATTCCTGACTCAAAAAAAAGTCGTCGTCAGACATGAGCTTTAAGTCTTTTGCCACACCTGGACCTATGATTCCTAGGCTCTAGTTCCATCTCGGACAGGCTCCGAAAAGAGTCAGTCTGGCCCGGGTGCTCAATTTCGTGTAATCTGAGAAAACAAAAAGGTTTTTTGTGCACATTTACCCATAACGGTGCCAACTAATGTAAGTGGGATACAATTAGAGTAAGCTTTCAATAGTCTGTGTTGCTTTATTTGCTGCAAATGGATAAGTCACCACGCCGGAATCACATTGTCGGGCACACTGGCAAAGTTATCGCCACAAAATATTGTTTTAGTGCTGCAGTAAATGTAAAACACCAAATTTTCCTAATTTTGGGGACAAAAGTGTGCCAAGATATCAAAGAAATCATTTTACAATAGATTTAATTGAAAATAACGGTGTACTAACCTACAAAGACACCGATCCCCTCGACACGACTGGGCGAGTGTTGAGGGCTGTCTCCGAATCAGTCATGCTGTACAGTTTTTGATGGCCTGTCACTTCAGCCGGACCTGTAAACCAATTGGACGACAGTTCAGGCAGAGCTATAGACCCATTTCGACACCGCCTACAAATGCACGCTTAGGTTTACGCATAATAATAGTGATAATGAAGTCACTTAAACACAGATTCCCTGGTGTTTTTCATGCGGGGTCTATAACAACAACATTCCTCCAGCAAAGAAAGCATAATATTATTATCATTTTTGTGTTTTCAGCTGAATACTTGATTTTGCTTGAACTCAGCAAAATATCCAAACAGGAAAATAAGGCAATGTAGTGTTATTCTGAGTAGAATTGCCTGATGGGGTTGAAGACGAAGGCAAATAGCAGTGTCGGGCCAAAATTGGCGGACATTTTTAACAGTAAAAGGTTCAAAGAGTAAACAATAATAATAAATACAGATAAAATAAAGACATGCATTAGGTTCATTTTTGAGATTGATGCAAATTAATGTCAAAATGTCACTGAAAAACAATACCGAGTCTTTAAGTAGTCTTAGAATATGTCTCCGGAACAGGTTTCGGTGTGATTTTCCAGCATTTACCCCCCTTATGACCCCAATTGCTACAACCCAATTGCAAACAGCCCTAATTTGGGTCAAAATGACATCTGGCAGTTATGTTTTCCAATACAGAGAGTTTTTGATGGTCAATTGTCAAAATTCTGGCAGACGACTAACTTGGTCGGAAGTTCTTAAAGGTTACGCATGCGCAATTAATTTCCTTCTATATTACATATAAAATAGTTGATGTTCGATATCAATTTTTAACATGACCAAGCGTTTCAACACTATATCATCATACATCATTGGAAAGATAAATGCATAATCTTTTGAAAAAATGCATGCCATCAAATTCTATGTGTTGTAACTCAAAATATCTACCTTAGAATAGACACACCAGTTTTGACACATGTGGAGGAGACCATTTTTACTCAAATAGTATGACCTACTTTCAAAGCCGGGAACCATCAACAGAAAAAGTAGAGCACAAAAATGGCAATTTTTCTTATTGCTTACAAATATGCCTTCAAATTGATACCAAAACGTACCATTTGCATTCTATTTTACAAATCCTAGGCAGCATTCACCGAACAATGTGTGCTATATATCATATTGACTGCATGTAACCCTGTAAACAGGAGTTCCGGTTTGGGGTTATGTGACCTACAAATGAAAAGTGAAAGCGAACGTAGGTCAGGTAATCGTGCTTCTGATAATCGCCACTAGTCTTAATAGAGATTCAAAATCACACTGAAACATAATTAAATAACATTTCTTTAAACAATATTCCGTCTAAAACACACAATAAAAACGATTTTTCTTTCGTTATTAACATTTTCATTCGTACGCAGAACTACTTTGGCTGAAGCATAATTGCCCAAACCAGGAGAATGTGATGCGTCTAAGAGGTGACAATAACGTAGTGACGTCACCATCTATGTATAGAATGCTCTGGATCACGATTAATTGCATAAATCAATCTCTGGGTTAATGGTTGGCATCTTTCGAACTACTTTCAAAAGTACAACAACAACAATAACAGTAGAAGACAATTTTAATTGCGAAAAGTTGAAAAATTGAGTACATGTGTCACGGTTGTTGAGTGGAATAGTGTTATTTTCAACTGTGTACGAGGCATTTGAACTAGTAGTAGACTTGTTGGTGGAAATGGAATTTAGAAATATATCTAATAATTCCCCATCGTATAGAATTATCATCAGCATCATTTCTATGGAACATTGCACTATTCAAAATACAAGTGTTTCATAATAATGGTGCTTTTGACATAGTTCACTAACCATCAAGACTGAAATTATTCCTGCGCACAGGTAAAGTAAATAATTGAATTTGTGCAGAATGTTTATTTTTACAAATTATTAGTTATTTTACGCAATTTATTTAAGATAGATTGCACTGAAACGCTTTGATTTAAGGTATTTAGCCCCCATACCAACAAGGCGTTCTCGGCCCTATCTGTACTTATTCATATTGTTTAAAGATTTTGAGAACCCTCAGTCATTGCCAGTGGGGACAAAACAGGGACCTTCTTATAGCTAGATGAACACATCCAATATGCCAGCAACACGTTATAATCGATAACTATAATAATTGATGATTCTGTTCATTTAACTACACTACTAATTTACCAAAACAATGCGAAACGCATTTGTATGCCCCTGAATGAGGGCATATAGTGATCCCACCGTCCGTCTGTCCGTCCGTCCGTCAGTCTGTCTGTCACACTGAGATGTTGTCTGATAAATAATGAAAATATAATCACTATAAAGTGAAAAAAAATCAGTTAAATAATGTGACCAACGAAGATTTGCCAAAGAGCAATTCAGATCATGATTTAAATTAAAAACAAGTAAGATGAAAGTCTGTCTATGGGATCCCAGTTAAGACTTATCTGTCAAATCTGCACATTTGCACTTGGCCATGTTGAATTGGGGACTAAATACCATCAAGTCATGTAACAAGGAGCAGGGTGTAGCACGCTGTTATTTATCTCTTGGGCTTTCACATGAATTTTACGGGTAATTTTCATACAACAAATGATATTATATAGTGTACTGATA
Source organism: Dreissena polymorpha (assembly GCF_020536995.1). Taxonomy (NCBI): domain Eukaryota; kingdom Metazoa; phylum Mollusca; class Bivalvia; order Myida; family Dreissenidae; genus Dreissena; species Dreissena polymorpha. Next base: position 22,251,424 of record NC_068369.1, on the reverse strand, counting down.
ATTTAAAAGCAAATGACTTTATTTATGAGCTCACATTATCTCTTACTATTGGTGCAAAAATCATTTAAGTGCCACATTTCAAAAGAAAATTTATATAAAAATATAATTAATTGTTAAAACATTATTAAAAGATGATTTCAATTCACAAAAGCATTTAATTACAAGAAAAGTTCATTTAATGTCGATTACATGTAGCATTATTGGTATTGTATTTATCTGCATTTAATACACTTATTTAAAAATGCAGACAAGACACACATCTAACAGAAACAAATGTATTTTTTTCTGCATTTTTCCAGCATGAATACTCTTCAAGTGTATTTCAAATCATCCCTAATACACTTTACCAGGAAAAAGTTAAAAAGCATTTTTAGTTTACTTTAAGTCTATTTTTAAATGCATTAAGACACTCTTTAGCAAAAAACGTCGAATAAAAACTTTAAAAAATACTAAAGTGTAGTAATAATTGAAGTTTTGTATGTGCATCAAAACAGTGTCAAATTCATTTGCTTTTTTAAATACTCAAAAAATGAAACTGTGTACATGCTTGCATGAACACAGTTTATAAATGCTGTCAGAATGATAAAATATGCAATTACTATAAACACAAATGCCAGGGAAACGTGCTTTTTGTACTAAAAAATCGAATGAATATTACAATAATACATTCTGAATAATATGTATTTAACAGTATTGTCTAAGAAAATCACCAAAATGTTATATATTCATTCAAAGTAACATAAATCATATTTCAAAAACACATAATTACTTTAAATCATTTCACACAATACTGCAAAAAATTGCACAGTTAATGATTGTTATTGATTCTTTATTAATTTATACATGTACCATTTTTTAATCTTGATGCATCCTCAATTGTATTATGCACATCTTAATCTGTTTTAACAATTATAATATAAAAAAGAATCACGACAAATGTCAAATTCGATACAGATAATGCATAGTTGTTTCATTGATCTATAAACATATAATGGATTAAATATAACTGATTTAAAATTAACGTTTTCAAACTATTATTAAATCTTTTACCCTGAATATGCTGTCCTTTATCAATGATAATAAGCGAGGTATGCCGATTAGAAAAATCGAGCTATCTCAATCGGACTGGCTCGGTCTTTTACATAGGTCGCCATTGTGAAGAATTTCTTCATGGTATGATAACTAAGACGAGCTGCTTCGCAGCATCGTCAAAAATCATCTGAAATATCGAGACCAAGCTCAGATAGGTCTGCAGCACGCAGTATTGAACACCGGTCGCCAGTATGGCTCGATCGGTAATTGTCGACTCAGGTATTGCTGTAAAGTACCCGGGTACTATTAAGTATACTTCAAAGAATCCCGGAAACGGAAAAATATATATATAAAGTACCCCGGAGTATGGCTGGGTACGTTTTAGCAAAGGTTACGTTTTGAAAGCATAGCTATCATCTTTTACTATGAAATGTTGTCATTTTTCTTTTAACGGCGCCTGTACCTTTATTTCGTATGCCTCTGATGCACAATTACATTGGAGACGCGGACCCACTTTGTTTAAGTGTTCTTACACCCCTGACCGATAGCCCCTGTTTACTCCACCACTGTTAAAAGTATTATGTCTCTGGCCGATAACGCAATTTTAGGCCCGCCGAAAGTTGTGTATCGTGTTATTTTTTAAAATTTGATCCAGCAATTGTAAAGTTTTTTTACAAGATATGTACATTTATCATACTCTTTATTTACAACATAAAGAACACACATTCTTTTCCCCAACTAAAAGTCCGCAGCTTTCAAAATCTTTCCCAACTTCAACCTCAGACTGTTCATAAACTCTTCCACTCCTGCCTCATTTAGGTGCACACCGTCAGGACACCAGTGTTTCCTCTCATCCTCCACGTGCACCATTGACGCAACAGGGAAGTACCTCATCACGTAACGGGCGATTGCGCTGGCAATCTTAGAGAATTGATCGAAAGTAATCGCGGGATCTCTGTACTTCCATCTCTTACAAATGTCGGCCACCACCATGATGGCGACACCCCGAGTTCTGAACGTGTGTGTGTATCAGAGTTTATTTTCAGGTCCTGCCGGCTTCTTTACGAAGTCATTATGGTCCGACCTGACCGAGTTCAGAACGCGGAGATTTTCTCTTTATATACTTAAGAGTGTTTGCACGAGTAGTTTGGCAGTACAAGGGCGTGTTTTTTTTATAATTAATCACATCTTAAAAATACAAAAATTAAATGCTATATTTGGGATCAATGTTTTGCAGCATGTTGTCTGTAATTAAAGCAGATATTTAAAAATTATATCTTAATATGTGAAATTCTTAACAATAAAAATGAGTTTTGTATAAAGAAGCGATTTTCTCGTGTTTAAATTTCGCAGAAAGACTACTCGCGTACAACAATTATAATGTAGTTATTATTTAAATTCACGATTCGTTTGGAATGTCACGATTGTGTGTTTTTTATTATTAATCACATGTTAAAAATATAAAAAATTAAATGCTATTTTTGATATCAATGTTTTGCAACATTATGTCTGTGATATAAGTAGTTATCTCTATATAAAATGCATCTCAATATATGAAATGCTTTACAATAAAACTGAATTTTGTATAAAGAAGCGATTTTTTTTTCCGTGTGCAACTTATGAAGGGAGACAACTCGCGCACAACAATAATACGGTAATAGGAACTGAAATATATTGATGGTATTTATATTGTTTATTATTTTTATTTCTATTGACATTTATCTGCACAAAAATGTTCGGTATAATATAAGAATTAGAAAACCTCACTTCAGGCGCAATGGCCTTCGGCTTCGGTCCATATACTATTTGGGGCTGCCTGGATGGTTTACTACAACTATTCTGCCATAGGGCCCTCAGTGAGGTTTTCTATTTCTTAAATAGTGCCCAGCCAGGCAGCCAAAAACTGTATATCGACCGAAGCCGTAGGCTGAGGGCCATATACAGTTTGTGGCTGCCTGGCTGGTCACTATAATGCCATTCGGACCGAAGTGGAGTTTACTATTTATTATATTACTCCGAAGAGCTTGCTCTTTACCATTGTACAGTGTTGTACGATTGTTTATTGTTTAAAAGAGATACAATGAAGAATTTCTCAGGAATAATGACGTCATTTCGTTAAAAAAGACGTCATTTTACAGTGAAACAGTGCAATTTTAGTGGTGTGTAACCCCAAACGGTCCATATACAAAAATCGTGACCGGTCCATATACTATTAGGTTCCTCTAACGCATTTTACAGACTGAAACCGGTTGATTTTTTGCTATTGCTATAAGGAACACTAATTTAACTTAATTTTATTAATCTTTCGTTGATGTTGAGCATTTATGGATCTTAAATAACATAATGATTATTCATGAGAACTATCTCACGCCTCCGATGCTGCTCGAAGCCAATATCACGTTCGCTCGTAAATGTTCGGATATAGTCGCGGTAAATTCCAATGGAATATATTGTCTCCCCCTCCCCCGCCAAAATAAATAAATAAATAAAATAAATAACGAGCATTATATCTCGTTTAATCAATGTAACTAGAAAAAATCTAGCGTTGAAATTTCGGTTATTGGTATAAGGCACTTTATTTGATGATGGGTTAACTTAGAATTACGAAGTATTAGTTTAGTGTAAACATATTTATTTTAGCTCGATTGCATAGAAAGCCTTAGGCCTATCGCTCTCGAGTCCGTTTCCTGGGACTAGAACCAGTACTTGGTGTCTATGGGGGAAATCTAAAGAACGCTCCCGCAGTGGGGATCGAACCCATGACCTCCCGATCGCTAGGCGGACACCATATCCACTACACCACAGCGACCTTAATTACGAAGTATTCGTTAATTATAAGGATTTACGGATCTTTAAATATTTCTTTTTATTAAGTGCTTTGTAATATATAATCAGCCCCGGTTAGAAAAGTTCCGTTCTTGGATAACTCGATTCAACGAATTTTAATAAATTCAAAATATAATGCTTGTGCATTTGTTTAGTATATGTTTTCGTTTAGTATGCTATTGAAATAAATCTTTTTTTTTCACATCAATGGTTTTACCTTTTTTAAATTTTGCTATAATAACTATCGTTATTTTCACAAGTGTATACAAGCTGTATGAAACAATTGAGACCATAATGCGCAGGCGGAGATTTTAGAAACCATGCAATCCGTAGTCCTCTGATCGTCCTTGCGTGCTTGAGTGAGGTGCGTGCAATAACATTTCTTCTAACGACTTCCCCTCCTAAAGCTCGTGACACATTTAACCAAAGTTCACAAGAATGATTCGTGGGGTGACCCTACAATGAATTTGAAAATAAGAAAAACACACAACAGTCGTATCCCGAACTAGATAATTCTATATCAATAGAAAAAATAATTAAGGCATCAAAACGATAAAAAAAAATAAAGACGATATAATACATGAATACTTCACAGTAACAATACACGTGTTTTCAAAGCTGTTAGAAATATAACTTAATAACATAATGAATAAAAAGTGTTTTCCACGGAATTGGAATTGTTATGTCTAGTGGTGGATCGTTTGTGTCCGCAACAAATAGATTTTATGGAAAAGCATTAAAAGCAATGCATTCTTTGTTGAACCTAACAAATGCTATGAACTTGCCTATAAATATCAAGTTCAATATATTAAAATACGCATATGTATCATCAATTTTAAACTATAACTGCGGAGTTTGGGGATCCATCAAAGCGGAAAATATTGAGCGCGTTCATTGTAAATTTTGTAAAAGACTATTGAACGAAAAAATGTCAACAAATTATTTATCGCAATATGCCGAAGTTGGTCGATTTCCCCTGCATATCGACAGATATGTCAGGAAGCTTAAATATTTTTTTGAAATTACATACTGTGAAACAGGGAAATTGTATTCTTAAACAAGTTGCACTTTTACAGAAATTAGGAATCGAACGTAAAAATAATGAAATCAATTGGTCATCCAAAATACGAGACATTCTTAACCACACACGTTTCATCGATGTATGGCTATTTACCGAATCTGTAAACAATGACCAATTTATACCGTTATTCAAAAACAGATTACGTGGTCAGTATATCACTAACTGGAATGTCAGTGTGACGTCGTGTAACTCAATAATCCTATATAAGGAACTAAAACCAGTCTTTGAAAGATCATCTTGAAATTGTTGACAATAAAAAACATAGCAACACTATTGCTTATTTACGTTTATCGTCTCACAAATTATCTATAGAAACCGGCAGACACCAGAACATTGAAAGAGATCAACGCAAATGTATATTATGTTATCTAAATGACATCGAGGATGAATTTCACTTTGTTCTTAAATGTCCGTATTATAATGATGTAAGGAATGCATTAATTCCAAAATATTATAGAATCCGACCAAATATGTTCAAATTTATTAAACTACTAAATAGTTAAGTTTAAAATGGTTTAAAATAAGAGGAAAGGTCATAAATATGTAGTGAATAATAATATATATAATAATAATATTTTTTACAAAAAAATAAGGTCATAATTATGCAACTATTGCTACAATTGTAAAAAAAAATACTTATAACATTGTGTGATCACTATGTATTAACCCCATCCATGTGACATTCTCTGGAAATATGTTCACGAGACATGTTTATTTCGTGTTTATTTAGATTACCTGTTCTTTAAATTGACGGGTGTTTTGTGTGTACTACAACGGATGCTGTTATTTATATTTATGTTTACGACGATGAGCTTCACATGTTTATGTCAAAAATAAACTATTATGTTGTGTTATGTTTATCAAAGCTGCTTAAATCGTTCCGGTTCGTTTCGTACGTAGTTTACCATAGCTTAATATACGTTGTACAAATGAAAAGTACAAAAATCTACTTCTCTGAAACGATGAGAGTCCAGTTGTACCCTACTACTGTTCAAGGCATGAAAGATGGAACAGGCTAGATGTGGACACGTTATTAATAAAGACTTACATAGTTAAATAACTAACAATACAAATCTTCCGTACAACAGCTTGACCCACGTGTTTAATATTTGGCATTAACATCGAATAGTTGTTCGCTGCCAATTTTGTGCAAATCAATCCTTCGGTGTCAAAATTTAACCATTCCTGGATTTAATTTTTTTTCTTTGTACGAGTATAGAGAAATCCTTACCTGAAACGTTAAGACCTAGAGGTTTTGCATAATTATGCAATCTAACATTGTATTGTGGCCTTTTACCAAGTTTGTTCAAATCATGCCACTTGGATCAAAATTGACCCCGCCCTATTGGTATTGTTTCCGTTATAGATATATCGTCTATATTTGAAAAAAAGTCTCTTCGGCAGCCCAGAGGTTTTGTAAACTGGCCCCTCCCTTTCTTTAACTGGCTTTCCTTAAATGTCTATAGTGATAAATCACAACTGAAATGCCAAGGAAAGACGTTAAGTATGTTATGTTACATCATTCAGTGTTCGGCCCTACACAGTTTGAACAAGTCATGCGACGATGGGGTCAAGACTGTGAAAACTAACTGACCTTATATGTGCATAGCTAACAGTTACAAAGTCTTTTAAACCTCCTGGCCCAGAGGTTTGGTATTGAAATCCAACATTGTGTAGTGGCCTCAAGCATGTTTGTCAGACCATGCTCGTATGGTTAAACATGGCACAATCCTGGTTGTTTTCTTGATTCAATCATGAAAGTATTGAATTCTTTACAATATCTTTTTTTCTAAAACCCAGATGGTATTTTTTTGTTAAGTAACTTTAATGATAGTCTCTGCCAAGTGTGTAAACATTTTTTTCTGTGGTCTAAATAGGCAATGGCTTGTTGTTATTAACATAAAACACGAACATGAGGTATTAAGGAAGTTTTAATGGTATACTTTAACCGCGTAGACACTCTTGAAGTCATTTTTTTGTCCAAACATCATGGAACTTCCGCAGAACATTTGTTTTTAACTATTTCTCGGCTGATTAATAACATAGTTACGGGAACATCACAAAGGCTGCTCAGAACAGTAAAGTCATTTGAATTCTCAAGAGTGCGACCCTGGGCTTTTGCCCTCTTGTTTTGAACACTCTTTACTTCATATTCGTATCCCACTCATCATAAAACTGACTTCGAAAATCTGTTTTAATGACAGCTCGGCTTATTATTTAAATGATTACGCAAATGACAGAATGGCTGCTTTGAACAGTTCAGTTACATCAGTTTTTAAGTAAGTTACCTAGGGCATTTTGCCCTTTTGTTTAAGCATTTTAAAATGTGGATGAAAATCAATTCATGCCATATTTTATTTTAGAACATATGTCTGGGATGTTATATTAAAACAAGCAAATGAAAAGAAACAGTTTCGTAATAAGAAGTAAAATCTTCTTGGTGTTGTATCATCATTAAGACAACATATACCCCTAAGTTACTCGCCTAGGCCCCTCTTTTAGAAAAGTCACTCTTCCAGAATACTTATCAACTTTTCTGGAATTCTAACTTAATTTAAGTGGTGTTTCATTATTATGATAAGGGCCATAAGGTTAATCATACGTGCCTTTGCATCAAGTATGTACTTCATCTGAGTATTAATATTGCTAAGTTAAAACTGTAAATTATAATAAACACCATCATACTTTACCATTCAAGATAGGGTATGCGTTACCTCCTACTACACACATATCAATTAGGTTTTGGATCGTATTTTCTTTTGTTATTACTAAATGAAAAACACATGATGTGACCAGTAAACAACCATTGAATTATGATTGACGAAATAATGTATGAAATTATTTATTTGTATCTCATATTGAGGCTAGCCTTTGTATAATTGAGAATGAATATTAGCAATTAATACTATGATGATAAGCAGTTACGATAACGATGCGTACACGCGTACGACAATTATCAAGTCAATCAATGGCATTCTGTAGCAGGCATTGTCAACTTGGTCACAAATTATGACCATAACAAGACTACATCGTCTGTAAGTGATCGGCGAAAATCACACCCACTTACATGCTTTATTTGTTTTAAGCAGGGAGAGAGTACCAAATTGGTTTCATTTCATTTCACAAGCAAAAGGATTGGCAAGATTAAATCCATTACCCGTTTTTGTATAAATTAATGATTTCGCACCTTTCATTGTCAGTTGTGTAATGTTTTTACATTATTACATTCATGTCATTATGAGCATCTTTAAAATACACAGCTCTGACTGAAGCTGATTTGATTTTTAACGTAACTTAGGCAACACAACATTTAGAAATTCGTCGGATCTGCCGTACCCGGTAAAAGTTACATGAAATAAAATAGGTTACTTTTATACCCGCAGTGTTTCGAACCTTTTTTATAGAACGTCATGTTTTATTCATTTTGGTAACATTTTTATAAAATAGACTGATTATTTTCCGTTTAACGGTGTATATTCAACAATGAACGCGTGAAACTGTTTTGTCGTATCCAAAAATGAAAATGTAATTGTGTATTAAGTTGCTCTGAGTCAGCCTGTTACACATATTTTTGCAGATTAATTTCGTCCAGCAGCCACGATTATTTCACGTCATCCTAATGTTTTAATGTATGAACATAAATAATTTGATAGGTGGTATAGAGCAAATAAAAACACAAGAGCTCAGATTGACAGAACTTTTTCAAATACTTTATGCCCTGCCCTTTTTATACCATCCATGTGTGGCGCTAGAAACAACACATTGGAACACAAGTCAAGGGTAGCTTTTAACGATCACTCACAAAATTAAAGTACAAAAACTGGGTAAGCTCAGGTCATTAAAATAAAGCTTTGAATGATCAATTAATATAAACAAAACACGTTTCTTTAATTCTGCACTTTCGCATCTGAGTATATCAAAAATAGAATTCAGGTATGTTTATTTCGCTTCCGTGCTTAAAAGTTTGGGCCACAATCATTAGAAAAAAAAGATATTTGCTATGACGTCATGGGTTTTCGGACAGTGTACCTTAAATAAGACAAATCTCATTCAGAGGATGATGAAAGGACATCCCGGAATGTTCAGATATCTGTTCAATGAAAAGGGTAATGGTTGACAATGGTTCGAACATCCGCGAAATTATTTAAAGAAGTCGATACTCTCCGACGATGACATGTATCTACTTATATGTTGTGTTTTTGCGTTTTTAATGTCAAGAATCGAGTTTGAACTTAAAAAGACAGTTATTATTGCACAACTATCAAATGTTCATTGTAAAAGTATGCCATTAACGTACCCATTTTGCCATCCTTAATTCATTTTTTCTGCTTTAAAGTGGTCGTAAATCTTTTGCTTTCGTCAATGGATTGATTCTTGTACATTACAACAAATTCTCTCGCCACAAAAGGGATTCTGGTTCATTTGAAAACAATTTTCAAAACCTGTAAATAATTAACCATACGTATTTTTGTTCAGTTACCGATATCGCAATCGCTTAATATGTTTGAAACTGACTTTTAAATTGCCAATAAATGGTGATTGGAGCTAATATGCCTTCGGGATAGAAATCAGAGTTGATTAAACCTTTAGAAAAGATCTCTTTACATGCAGCTCTGATGCTCGTGTATCCGTAATATAATGTAATGTTCGACGATAGGCCTTCAGTTATTGGAGCTAACACAATACTAGTAAAAAAATTATATACTCTGCAATTGGTTTGTCATTTGCAATAGATATAAAATTTAAGGAAAACAATGGGTCAGATGATAGTATTAAAAGAAAAATATAAAGCTTGGAATTTGTTCGGCAGATATTTTCAAATTTGAAAATTAGATCTTTGTTCTCCGATTTTTGCCCGAATGCGATATATAATAATAAAAGCTTTATTTACAGAAGGTTACATATAAAAACAATGTCACAGTATACATATTATGCAGATGAATCAATACTTTTTTTACAATGTGGCCCTCTTAAAATAACATACACAAATAGGTCTATAACAAGTAAAACATTCAAACAATATTTTCTTACACCCATACATAACACACATTTTGCCTTTTAGACAGACACACATGAAATATAATTGATTAGAAAATAACATGACATATCATTGATTAGAAAATAAATGTGCTTTATATTGCCTTTTAAAAGCAGAGATAGATCATGCCATTCTTATTTCCACTGGTATACTGTTCCAAATATCCATGCTATGGTATGAAAACGCTCGTTTCTTATAACCTGTATTCGCTTATTCGCTTTGATATTAACAATATCGTTATGGGTTACAGACCTTAAGATATATTTGTGATTCCGAGAACAAGTTATAATAACATTTAAATATTATGGAGTCTGATTGTTATATATATATATATAATAATAATAATATAATAATATATATATTATATATATGATAACAGTGGGACACACACAATGTAATAGACACACAAGTACTAAACATACACACACAATGTACTAGACACAAAAGTTCACAACATACACGCACAATATAATAGACACAAAAGTACACAACAAACACACACAATGTACTAGACACAAAAGTACACAACATACACACACAATGTACAAGACACAAAAAGTACACAACATACCCACACAATGTAATTAACACACAAGTACACAACATACACAAACAATGTACTAGACACAAAAGTACACAACATACACACAATGTAATAGACACACAAGTACACAACATAAGTTCACATGAACAAAACTGGGGTAACCGCATTGGAACGATCAATGTAAATCACCCGGGAGGGCGCCATTCTGTTATTATTTCATTGAATAAGCTTAACAAATCATTTTTCGTGCAGGGATGATTGAGTCACATTCGCACAATACAATCGTTTATTTACAACCCTTACGACACATAACGCTGCAAATATACGTTATTAAATAATACGGCTATTTACAGAATACAACGAAAGTGAAAGTTATCTGTTTCCGTAGTATGGTCGAAATGGGTGGGTTCTGTTTCGATCTGTAAATAACTCTATGAGAAGCATGGACCCTTTGTCTTCAACTGTGACACGTGTGAATGACCAAACAATGGTGTTCCGCGAATAACCATGTTATTACCCGGTATATCTCCTTCCTCAATGAAAGTGATGCAAGAACTCGCAGTCTGTTGCTACGTCGCTCATTTTGAAATCGTCAACGGCCGCGCGTAGTCTCTGTCGTTTAGTCTTCTATATAGTTCACACGAGATAGCACGTTTAACAAGTGAGTAATATTCAATACTTCGATAGTAACTTAAAAACATAAGAGTAAAAGAAAGTGCGTCAAGGAAGTATATGTTAAATAAAACAGATTAATTTATATAATTCAAAAGGTAAGGTTCTTGAGATTGACATGAAGAAAGAGTTGTTGTGTGTATACTTGAGTAGTTGCCTTTACCTGTGATATATTACTCTGCCTAAGAAAGGTTAGTGATTTTCATGACACTTTTATCTAAGTTTTTTCTTTGTAATTTGTTCATATAACAAAAATAGGATTTACTTGATATCTGTTTTTGGTTTCAATTACATATTCTTATTTTCTTAAACTTCGTACGCGTCCATGGCCTGTATTATTAACACCCCGTAGGAACTGTTTCGGAATTTCCTTAATTACATTACAACAAAAACTAAAGAAAGTAAATGTGTTCATAAATATATACATTTAAATACTAAAAATATGCAAATATTGATTTAATATTGATATTTGTATTTCTTTATTAACAAAAAAGGTGCCCCAATTATAATTAGATCCGAAATCTTCATAAAACTTCAGTAAAAATGCCCCGTATGAGCATTGAAAGCATGGGATTTCACAAATATAATTTGATCTGAAGTTTACGCGTGTACAACGTAAGTTAAGACGTCCTTTATGTCCTTAGAATACTTGCCCAAATATGCATGCAACATTTTTTATTACCGTCGCCGACTTTTGATATTTGGACTGCAAGTTCGAACCTTGGCGAAGGCGCGTTTTTATGTTTTACAGTTTGATGGGTATATTTTCAAGTTAAACATGTTCGTGAATGTTTGTTCCTTCATCGCGTGTATCTATCCATTTGAGTCTTGTTTATGGACAACCAGGAGGTCCGTACAGGCTAAGCATGGACGACACTTTCTACTTTTATGTTATTTTTGTTTAAAGGAGATCTCTTCTCCAGCCAATCCAGTCAATGATAATAATAATAATAATAATAATAATAATAATAATAATAATAATAATAATAATAATAATAATAATAATAATAATAATAATATCAACAAAGTCATCATAATAACCACCACGAACACTAGCACCATCTTATTGTTATAAATGTCCTAGATCGTCGTATGAAGTATAATTGGAATTCCTTCAATACTTGTTGATGGTAATATTATAGCCCAACCATTTCCCTTTGTTGGCCACAAATCCGCATATAGAGAGTTAAACAAAAAGTCAACAATCGTGGGAGTTGGATGACCATGGAGATTTCTCTTCCAAAACAGGAGATGAAAACATATGATATAACGCATATCAAAGTTCATTGTAGCAGAAATAGCTTCATCTTCGAAAAATATTAATGTGTTGCCAATCAAATATCAAACTCGATAATAAATTAACACAAACTGTAAAGGATAAAACTGGGACGTGTGAAGAATGAGATCCGATTTGATACACGCGTGAACATTCTTATAATATATGACTCGCTATTGGAAAACGGGGTTTGAAGCATATGTTTGAAGTGTCGTCCCATGTTAGCCCATGTTTACGAAACTTTCCGCTGGTATGGTATTTTTAGTTTCAAGGAAGTCTTTTCTTATGGAAAATCTTTTTTTATTGCGGAATTCACAGGCTCATATGAGACAACACTTATTACACACGTATTGTGCCCCCGTTTCCCAAAGCGAGACTCAATTATTCTTATACGCGTTGTAAATATGGTTTGCGAAAAAGTATGACCAACATAGAATAAATACACAAAGATAATAAATAATGCCACCGCTTTTGAAAGGCAAATGTAAGTCATTTGCAATTTAAAGTTTTAACATGTTCAACGGGACCCGAGCTTCGCACCGAGCGTATGTTTAATTGAAAGTCAACATCATAGTATCGCTACTGAGATTAAACGATAACAAATGCTTCTGCAATTTAATAACCGTTTTGTTGTTGATTTTTTACCAATGTTGCTCCATTTTACAAGATGAAGACAGACATTAATTTTGTTCAGTCAGTTCAACATTATGTATTATTGATAAATGTTTACCTGAAATAATATAACCAAAAGTAGTTAATATTGAAACATGTTGATGTGACAAAATATCAGGTCATATTTAAATACTTAATACAGAGTCGGTGCATTGAGTATGCGCAATCACAACGTCCTCATAATCAAAGTACTGACAGTACTGGTGTGACGATGCTTTTGAAGAGGATTGATATAAAAGTATCTATTTAAGTTTATCTACATCACCACAATTGTGTATGTGAGTCCGAATAGTTTCGGTAGGAAAATAAATGGGTACGAAAATTTTTGATACAACAATTATGCCCCAAAAAATGCCTACGAAAAAAAATGGGTACGAAAAAAATGGGTTCGAAAACTGTAGGGTACGAAAAAAAAATTGGGGGTACGGGGAAGTAGTACCCGTGGGGAGCTTGATCCATTTAGCGAAACTGGGAGGCGGGTTACATTCTCGATCAAATATAACAAGAAATATCTTTAAAAAAAAATTCGACGTGTATTTTCTGTACCACTTATCTTTAAAAACGTTCTGTTACAGTAAAACGTTTGTGGGTTATAACATTAAGTTTCAGCATATAGATTCAAACCTTGACATGCTCTTCAATTGCACCATGCTTTTTAATTTCACATGTATATCATACCAAACTTTTAAATTTCGTTGTTTCCTTTCCTAAGTTAATGATGCTATGTGCGCCCCAATTAATTATTTCACATGCCCATGTGCATGAACATATAATTTTTCTCTTTTGAGTTTTTTTCTCTAATTCAATAAGCTTAGACATGTTTGTTCGTTTAGTACGAAATAATTTAATGATGATTCCCGAAAGTCGGTATGAGCACATAGTCGTAAGAGCACTTGTATACGTGAGTTCGCCCATGAACACATGGTAAGGTTAACTAAATCTCTGCGATATGACCTAATATGTGTTTAAAACAGCAAACAATATCCAACAAACGAATGAATTATCAACCATAGTATGTGCACTGATGTGGCTCTGTAATTTATGTTTGAAAAGTTTATTTAATATGCAAAATGAGAAAGCACGCATAAGAGCGAGTCTCATAAATATGTCACGGTTATTGTGCTCTTTATATACCATAGTCAATGCAACGTTTACAAATGGCAGGTTCGAAATAATTCGTTTTCTTTACACTCATGATCGCGTTGAAAGCTAATTACACACGTTTTAATTCGCAATTTATTTACTGAATCTCGACAAATGTCAAATAAATTACAGAAAATCCATAGTTGTTTCATTGATCTATAAACATGTAATGGATTTATTATAAATGATATAAATTTAACGTTTTCAAACTATTATTAAATATTTTTACCAGAATGTGCTCTCCTATTTATAGCTGAGCTTCCTATACCTTTATCAATGATAATCAGCGAGGTATGCCGATTAGAAAAATCGAGCAATCTCAATCGATCTGGCTCGGTCTTTTACATAGGTCGCCATTGTGAAGAATTTTTCGGCGTAAGCTGTATTAAGCCAGCTTTTCACCCTGACTTGACCTTTGTAAGTGTCCAATAATACTCAAATAAAATTTCCCGCGGCTAGGTACGAATGAATACACTTCATTTATTCCATTGGCTGATTTGAGTATAACACCAGAACATTGGAAACATATCCGCGTCTTTGTAACACTGTTTTACTGCATGAAACAATTTTATCTCTAATGAAAAGGCTCAATAGATAGAACAGTTTTACAATCAATTTTCGACATAAATACAGTTTGTGCGTTCACCTTTTATTTTCAGAGAATTACCAGCGCAAAAGCGTTTATACTAAAGGCTATGTTGTCATATTTAGTACTTACTTGCATTGCATTTCAACCCGCGAGGTTTCAGGTCAATTCGCGGCCATTTGTGAAAGTCAGAGTTTATATACAGTTCATCACCGGAGTTCGCAGAATGGGTTGCGATCATTGTGTTACACCGGTCTTACTGACAATAACGTAGTGACTGTAATGCATTGCATTCCAATCCGCAAGGTATCAAGGTCAGTTTGCGGTCAGTTGCAGAAATCTTTATATAAACGCCGTCTCGTAAACTTTGTGCACTTGAAGTCTGTTTTGATCAGAAAGATACTAAATAAAGATATTCGGCGATATTATTGTGGTATGTCAATCATCGATTTTTAATATGGTTTCAACATTTGCATGATAAGGACCAATTTTGATAAAATTAATTAGAATTATTTATCCATTTAGACCAGTTTATTAAGCATGAGCACAATAATTCACTATACTATAATTATGCAATTAAATAAGATTCGAGTATTGCCGGCTGACCTATATGCACTCGTTTATTTTCATGTTCCGTGTGTTTTTCTATTCTGTAAATATAGATATCTGAGTAATAATATCACATAAAGCAAAATAAGACACGAAATCTGGCGCAACACCCCGTAATTGATTTGCTTATGATGTAGCTAAGAACTGCGCAGAAAAAAGGCATCCGCTACTTTTTATCTCATAGAGATAACTTTTGATCGTTCATAAACATCGACCACAATCAACGCCGTATATCTTTTTAAAAGATATTTCTTGTTTCATGGTATGATAACTTAGACGATGCTTCGCAGCATCGTCAAAAACGCATTTGTGGAAATCAAGCACAAAGAGAGAAGGATGCGTTTTTTTAACTCATTTATGCCTAGTGGACTCTCCCATCCTTCTAAACTGGATCATTTTTAAAAAAAAATAGGAATGTCTAGTATATATATTTATATATTTAAAATATTTTCAATAGAAATTCCTTTAAGCAAACAGCGCAGATCCAAATGAGACGCCGCATCATGCGACGTCTCATCTGGGTCTACGCTGTTTGCCAAGGCCTTTTTTATTAGACGCTAGGCATAAATGGGTTAAAGAAACTTCCCAGATTATATTCACTGCCAAATTTCCATGGAGGCGACTTCTAATCATCGCCGCATGCCCACGTGTGAGATGCTTGTGTACGCTATTGCTATTAAGAAATCAACTCTGATATAACGATCATGTTTCTAATGGACTATCTACCCAACTGGGACCCGCCTGTAATGCGAGGAATGAACGTGTTATAAGGGGTCTAAAATGTTGATGAATTGAGCACGGACTGGGATAAGATTCGGGCGGTTATGCAACGTGGTGTTGGTCATTTCCCTGCGGGTAATGTGGGGGGAATGAGACAAATGATATTCTGAACAAAATATGCATTCGTTATCTTCCACTGAGTTGTTCGTTGTAAAAACGTATTCTTGCTTTGTTTATAAAATAAAATAGTAGCAAACTTTCACACAATGACATTTGATGCGAGTCGACTTTACATGAAAACAGAGTCAAATGCGTGCAAGGAATATTAACATGTTTTTTAATGATATTTGATTGATTGACTCAAACAAGAGTAATGAATTATTTATTTGACCACGGAAACATTAAGAGGCAAACAATAGAAAAAATCCTCACACCAATATTTTATTTAAACAATGCATGAGTCCATTATTCAATCCAGCAATTAATCGTTGATTTATTGTTTGCTTTAATAAAACGGAAATTATTAAGGACAATGATATTGAGAACAAATCGTTGGTATAGCCATCCGTCATCAAGATGAAGAAAACCTGGTTGGAATGATTTATGTTCAGTTTCAATATAAAGCGCGCTGATATATATAATATAGCTCATATCATATAATATAGATGAGATCACCTGAAATAGCTGTGTTTTTATCCCACATTTGCATGTTCGTGTTATGATGGTTACTGCACAGAACACTTTATTTACGACTTAAGCATACTGTATAAAGCTCATCGTCAAAATAACATTATAGCAATATTAAAAACACATTAATACTAATGCGTCAAACTAACAACAATTTAGTTTATGCATTTTTACTAATATATAACTTTTGTGAGAATGTAAAGTGTAAGAGAAGACTCTTTATTATTATTTTTTAACAAACTTAAATTTATGTTAAAATGAAGTAAATGGGTCTTTCAAAGATGGGTTTCAATTCGTTGTAAATAAAAAGCGATGAAGTATCATTAACATCAGTTCGCCATTTTGGAATAAACAAATCATGTAATGTATTGCAAAACATTACAATAAAGCTGTTAACATTAACAGATTCTGGATATATCCAAACGTCATTAAAAGCTGTCTCATGCAGACCTTTTCGAAGGTTTGAGCTCATGACATGCTTCTTTAAATTGTCTACGACTATTATTGCTTCAAAAAGCATTTGTAGAAGCTTTCACATTTAAAAGACATTTGCAGAGTTTGCGTTGGACTCGTTCAATATTTTCAGCTTTAGTAAATCCCCACACATCGATTCCATAATTAAGAAACAAGGCAGCATACGCGTTAAAAAGATTAAACATGATTTTAACATGTACATCCAAAGCTTTTGTAATCGTAAATAGAGTTCATCGTCTCAAGCGCTTTGGCAGACCAAGTATTTGTGGCATGTATAAATGCGCCGTTGCTTGACATCACTAATCCTAGATAATTAAAATTCTTCAAAATTTCAAGAGACTTGTTGTTTTAAACCCTGAAATTATATCCCTTTTTTAATCTGCCTTTATGAAAGATGACAACTTTTGTCTTGTTGACATTGACAGTAATTTTCAACTTCGTGCAATTCTCAATCAAATTGTTCAGGGAAGATTGTTATCCATCGGCGGATTCAAAAATTAATACTGCGTCGTCGACAAATAATAGAAGATATATTGATAATTGATCCATAGTTTTGCCCGCATTTACATCAGCTTGTAGGTGCAACTCAATATCATTTAAGCATAATGAAAACATTATCGGCGAACATAATATTTCACATTCTAATAAACCGATGTCGGATTCAAAAAATTCTGAAATATAATTAATATGTTTAACACCCAATTTAATCTGACTATACAAAGATCGAAAAACGGACAACAATGAACCATCGATACCAGACTTAATGAGCTTCAGCAAGAGATGCATACGATCCGTTAAGTCATATGCCTTTATATAATCGACACAACAGCAAAATAGTTTTTGTTTATTGTTTATATGACTTTCAATCGATGATAGAAGGACAAATATTGCGTCTACTGAACTATAGCCCGGCTTGCAACCGAACTGTGGTAATGGTAATATATCTCGATACTTATTGCGTATAGACGGATCGCCTTTTTTATAAAAGGGAATAATCAGACCCGTTGACCACCTTTGTGGGAATTTCCCAGACATGAGAATATGATTAAATAACAGTTCCAATGCGTTACCTATTACATGGACACTTTCTATAAAATATTCGTAGAGAATGTTGTCCGACTACTCGCCTTTTTAATGACCTAATCGTTTCGTGGCCAGGACAATTTCTTCCAATGATATGTGCCTATCGAGCTCCGGGTTGTCAGTTATGGTTATTGTCAAAATTGCGAACAAAATTTATACTGTTCTCATTAATTAAACTACCTTCATTTTTTCGCAGGGTTTTTAAGTAATTAGAGTGTAGTGTAGAGCAATTAAAAATGATGCGGCGTCACATTTGAATGTTTTGTGTTTTTCACTTCAGTTTATATTGTATAAATTCTATTTTTTTAATATAACATTTTAGTGAATTATTCTTGCAGATATAATTTTGAAGTGTGTCATAAAAATGCATTGATTTGATAAATGTGTTTCCTACCCTCATTTCCCAGTACATACATGTACATTTGTAACAAGTTGACCAATATACAAGTGATTAAAGGCTCAAATCTTTGTTTGAAAACCAGAATTTCAGAACCTTACTGTAACAGATTTCAATGGCTTCGTTTGAATTAAACACTCGAAATGTTCTGACCAATTCTTGACAAGTTTTTCTCAGACGTCCTGTTGTAAATAAAATAAAACAGTATTCATACATTTCGCAAAAACAATTCTCCAGAGAATATTTAATTATTCAAAAGTACAGTTTTGATTGTATGGCGTCACATATCTCATACCCATGGGAACTACTTGTCCAGTTATGTTCACGAGTGGATACGTAATTCGTGTTAATTGAGTGTATAATTTTCACTGATCAATTCAAATGGAAATTTGTAAGCCGGCCAGAGATTGTTTAAGTGATGCCCATTTTTATGTCATTTTTATTCCATCGCAATGTCCATACCAAAACGGTTAGGTTCAGCTGGCGGTTAGATCACATGGAAAACTGTTTCTCAACCGCCCTTTGTCACACTGACATGAAACAATATAACAAATTACAATGTTCTAGGTATATTTTGTTGCAGGATATTCAATTCTTGTGGATGCTTTATGTAATGTATGTACGTGTGTGTGTTTCGTCGTTGTTGTTTGCAACGATGAAACGTACAAGATCTTTCGAGTTCTCGCCTTCTTGCGCATCTGACGGATGACTTTGTTGGTGTTTTCACTGCTAGGATACGTGCTGTTTTTAAACAGGGATAACATGCGGATGTTTTGATATGTATCATTCGTAGGTTTTTTTCATGTTTACTGCAATCAAACGATTTTTCGCATCAAAGCTATTACTGCAAATAAAATGCGGGTTGTCAACATTTTGTAGGAACGATGGTCCGGGTTGTCAACGTAATGCATGAGCGATTGTACGGTTTGTCAAAATAATGAAGGGGCGACATTCCGGGTTGTCAAAATTATGTAGGAGCGACTGTCCGGGTTGTCAAAATAATGTAGGAGCGACTGTCCGGGTTGTCAAAATAATGTAGGAGAGACTGTCCGGGTTGTCAAAACAACGTAGCAGCGAACGTCCGCCTTTTCAAAATTAGCGTGGAGCGATTGTCCGTGGGAGCGATTGTCCGGGATTCTATCTTTACAGTATTTAGTTGCTGACAATCTGTATGGACAAATTACTTTCTATTAAAATATTTGGCGTTGCATTAGTCCTACAAATGAATATGCAATACTACACTCTGGAGAAGACATGTAGTTATCATAATTTGTGTTGAATAGACAGACATCTGCAACATGTGGTTTATGACAAGTTGTTGTTATTTAGAATTTGTCGGTAGAGTATCTGATCACAACGCGATAATGGGTTTGTGCAGAACACAGTGGCAATTAAAACACAGATCTATCAATAAACAAGATTATTGATCGATTTTTGATTAAACAACGCGATAAAAATGCTCAAACGAAGAGCGGCAAAATGTGTGCAAACAACACAAGTACTGTAACCAATACGATTTATTTAATGGATTGACACGTAAAACAGGAAGTATATATTACCGCTAATTTTGACAATGTCA
Organism: Dreissena polymorpha; assembly: GCF_020536995.1. NCBI lineage: Eukaryota > Metazoa > Mollusca > Bivalvia > Myida > Dreissenidae > Dreissena > Dreissena polymorpha. The sequence goes on along the minus strand of NC_068369.1, from coordinate 22,231,005 downwards.
TCTTGTGTTGGCAATATCATGACGTCGCCGTATGTTCAAAATAGTGAATGGTTGAAATCCGATGCAGCGTTGCGCGGAACTATTAGAAATGGATACACGTTCAGCCTCGTTCTGGAATTCTGCGAGTCACGTGACTTCGCCCTCTTACCAATTTTGGCTTATTGTGAAAAAGGTCTATTCAATGATGTTGCGTGCATATTGAATGTCGATATTCACACGATATGCAACGGTAATCACACGATATTCAAATATATTCACACGATATTCACACGATATTCAACACGACAAACGATACGACGCACCACACTGAACAACCATCGAAAATTTACAACTGCCCCAAATCTTTGAATGGAACTTTTCTTGTTAAATATAAGCCTGACTAAACGACAATCAACTGGTCAAATGCTGCGTTCGTTTAAAATTGTCGATCGTGCTTGTAAATTGTGGAGTATCGTATCGTGAGTCACGTTTAGTATCGTCTGTCGACCTCAAAAGTCGACTTTTGACATTCATGCGCACTCATTCATTCATCCTACCCAGCATCAATTGTTTGCAGATAGTGTACTAAAATGTATTCAAATGGCAAGCTTCATAATATAAGATCAGATCGACGCATGTAAAGAGAAAGTTTACGTCGGTTATCATACAAATATACTTTTATACAATTTTAAACGGGGGTGGACTTTGTTTCTGCCGCGCTCTCTTTGTAATCTCGTACTTCGGCTTTTACCAAATGTATCATTTAACACTCTTGAGAAAAACACATTAAAGGAACTGCGAACGTGGTTTTTAGTACAGGTGTGTCAGGTAAGCAAACATAACAAACAAAGGTGCTTTTTTCTCTTCAAATATCGCGACCATTACACTAATGAAAGCGTGTTTATCTGTCCTGATAAGGGTGGAACTTAGATTGGAAACCGGGGGGGGGGGGATGGGGGGCGTAGTTGCCATAGTTTCCATTTGAAATAAAAAAAATTAGCATGGTGAAGTGTTATTACTGCAAAACGTTACAATCATACTCACTTGAAGTAATATCAACCAGGAGCAAAAAGTACATGTATGTCTACCTGTATATTGAACAACATTCATATGCGCAGTTTGAGTATAATCATGGTGACTGCTTATGACCTGATTAAACCCGAGTTCTTATAATTAAATCAACCATTAGCGATTGTTATCAAATGATGAGAATGAATTAACGGTTTACAGAGTGCTTTACGAGCCGTGTTTTTTACTACGGATTGATCCTGCTAATAGGACACTGGATTTGCTTCACGGGGATAGTTACATTATTCTGTCCTGTACAGGTGAACTTTAATGTTCATTTACACATGTTGTAGTGTTATGTTGATGTTTCCCTTGTCTAAATACATTGACGTGTTAAGATGCTTTTATATATGAGCCGCGTCATGCGAAATAGGTCTGATATCGGCTGCGACGAGCGTTTATCCAGACCAGCCTGCGCTGAGCCGCGTCATGCGAAATAGGTCTGATATCGGATGCGACGAGCGTTTATCCAGACCAGCCTGCGCTGAGCCGCGTCATGTGAAATAGGTCTGATATCGGATGCGACGAGCGTTTATCCAGACCAGCCTGCGCTGAGCCGCGTCTTGCGAAATAGGTCTGATATCGGATGCGACGAGAGTTTATCCAGACCAGCCTGCGCTGAGCCGCGTCATGCGAGAAAGGTCTGATATCGGATGCGACGAGCGTTTATCCAGACCAGCCTGCGCTGAACCGCCTCATGCGAAATAGGTCTGATATCGGATGCGACGAGCGTTTATCCAGACCAGCCTGCGCTGAGCCGCGTCATGCGAACTAGGTCTGATATCGGAGGCGACGAGCGTTTATCCAGACCAGCCTGCGCTGAGCCGCGTCATGCGAAATAGGTCTGATATCGGAGGCGACGAGCGTTTATCCAGACCAGCCTGCGCTGAGCCGCGTCATGCGAAATAGGCCTGATATCGGATGCGACGAGCGTTTATCCAGACCAGCCTGCGCAATTTGCTGTCTGTTAATAGGAACCATGTCTTTTTTAAAGTCACGCAAGGTTTCGTAGTCTCGTCAGCGTCCATGATTGCTCAATACAAAACTGTACGGATGCGCAGGCTGGTCTAAAGTAACACTTCCGCATGCACCAGGTCAACTATCAATTTAGAGACTATGTCTACATTGCAGATTCTAGTTCGGCATCAGTTTTAATCAAGGTTGACGAGCAATTTAAACGACTGTTCATATGTATGCGAAAGTTAAAATACAACCAGACATCTGATAAAACCCAGGATGTCACATTGCCTCGAAAAGTTCATGTCGTCGGTCACGATTACTTTCGAAAGTATTTTGTATTGTCCTTTGCTCGCTTGTATTAAATTGACATTTACAATTTTACATGCTAAATAACCGCGAATCGTTGTCTGAAGTGTATAATTATTAATAGTTAAAGCCTAGTTACGCGATTTACCAAGGGCGGCGAGATGGGATTAGTAATAGGGTTAGAAATTGATTTTATTTACACACTCGCACATGATTGAGCGGGCTACACCTGTTTTTTCACTAAGATAATTACCCGGTACTCGCTCATTGTATTTCTATTGTATGTGAAATGTATCATGTTGTAGCCATCTTCAAAAACAGACAAATGTATAACGTTTTATCAATTGTTATATATAGCGTATCATCGCTTGCATTTCTAATTTCTTTAGAGAGGTAAATTCTTCGTTCATATGGGCGAAACCAGAAAGAAGCGCGCCATACGCTATAGTTGCATTGTGTATTTTTCCAGATAATGAAAGTTGCCGAGACGCTGTCCATTTTCGCCTGCATCTTCCTGGTCACGTGGTCTGCGGGAGACGGCGCTCCTCAGTGGCGCCCGCAGGGACGCTTCGGAAAGCGCTTCAGCGGCCCGAGCAACATAATATTCGCCTTACAGTCCGCCACTTGTGAGTATATTGATTCTGTGGTACGGATAATAGAAGCTGTTATTACTAGTAATATATGTAGCAGCAGTATCAGTGTAAGCAGAAGTAGTAGGAGCAGGAGGAGGAGTTGTCAACGGGCAAAACAATCCAAAACATATTTGTTACAATTTTCTATAAAAAAAACATCGTTACATTTTGGGAATAAATTTTGGAAGCTAAATAGTTTTAGCGACACGCTATTATTTTGTATCCGAACGGGTTGTAAGGACATCTATATCTATGCACAAAGCTGCTTATTTAGACGTTAAAAGCGTTGTTTGTTTCCGCTTACCCGACCAAACTTATTTTTTTGCCCAAACCATAAGGTTTTGTTTGGTATTTACTGTTTAATAAGTTTATTTATTGCACTAAAAAAGCAATACATTTTGAGCATTTTTGCTACGTTCGATTATATTGGCGAAATTAAAATTAAATTGAATTAAACTCTTTAACATAATGTTTATTTAAAAAAATATTGATTGATATTGAACTACTGATGAAGGCTAAGGCCGAAATATGTTTGGTAATTAAGACATTTTAATAAACAAAAGTGACGTGTTTGTACGATTTATTTTATTTTATTTACAGAATGTTAAAATATTGTGTTTTCCCCTTAGATAAATGCATGTAAATGTACTTTCTTCTTAAATAAGGAATCATAAAAATAACGACAACAAATTTTACGCGACTCCGTTTTTGGCTATGTTACTGGAAACAAATGGCCTTTCCTTATTTGCACTCCTTCCAAACGCCGTTCAAACCTTTTGAAAATAAGACATTTGCAACGTGACCTTCGTTTATATGACAGAAATGTAAGCAACGGCGTTGACCACTATACATACCAACCGCCCACTTCGACCCACGTTTGATATCGAATGACGAGTATAAGCATTATATGTGACACCGCTCGCAATTACGAAGAAAAGATGAAACAAAACCATCTATTAATCTGTTGTATAATGCTCGTGAAGCTGAAGTAACACATTTTTGATATCATATTTCATTCATCAAATTTACTATTTAGCTAATTATAGCAGTGGCTACGTGAACAAAACATAAATAAAATAAAAACGTTTTGTGTTCTTCTTACAACGCTTTAGTGTGAACACTGAAGCGGGTTTCCATCAGGAGTCAGCCATACTTTGGTATTGGAATTATTGATTTAGTTCGATAGTTGATGTTAGCAACATTAGCAAAAGTGATTAAATTGGTACATGGTTGTCATCATAAAGGTCGTCAAAATACTGATTTTGAAATCGTATGAAAACGTCATTTTTTCGGTATTCATATAGATGTACACAATGGTACGAAAGTGCATTTATATAAACAAATGCATGGCAATTTTGTCGTTGATCAAACAAGAAATGCACTAACTGTCTTTTGTTGTAAACCCGATCTTTGGGTGACTTCAAAGTTGGTCATGGCATATCGAAGACTTAATTAATCGTCGAAATAGTTTACTGCTTAAACGGTACATGTACATGACAATAGTTGTGTTATTTTACTAAGTAACATTTTCTGTGCAAAGTTTGAAAGCAGTTAAGTCTTTAGACAGATCACAGTTTTCAAGCGCTAATTACTTGCGACAACTCAATTTTGTCATGCGTTTATGTCCATGGAACACCATAGAGAACAGTTCAAAAAATATCTCTCTTAATATAACATTCCGTTTTTTCATTCAATGTCATCTTCATTCGTTTTTGTGAAAGTGCATGGTCCACTTGGTCAAATGCTTTTCGTGTGTCTACAAACCCTTATACCTTTTTTATCATGAGTCTGTTAGTTTCATGAGAAATGTATTACGAAAATGATGTTACGTAAAGCCAAATTTTGAATAATAAATATTGTTTATTTGTTCAGGGTGTTTTGTTAAACGGATTTGAACGGATTTTCAAAGATTTTTTTCGTGGTAGCTGTTTTATGGCGGGCATTATCACTGATAGTGTGTGCTATATTATAAATTTGGTTACATAATAAATGTTTTCGCGTCTACGGATGCCCAATTGGAACAAGGAGTTGATAAAATAACCAGGAAACAGGTTCAGCATGGTTCAACTACATATCATTAAAATAACTTAAATGCTAAAATGGGGATGGTACATCTAGAAAAAATCTGTCAATTGTATATATGACGCAATGCAAAACGCTACATTGGTTACATTTAGATTGGAAACTAGCTTTGAATTTGCTGCCAATGGCATTTTAACGTGTTATCCCAGTCTAAAACCCGGATGTTCCAGAGAAATCGCATGCAAAGTGACTGTAACGAAGTCGGTTCTGAAAGATACCACTTAGAAACATTTTAAATTATTCGCTGCCTAATTGATCTATGTCACCCGACTTCCTGTAGGAGTGTTAAGCAGACGACAATGCGAACAACAAAAGGATTGATTTGAAACAAACCATTACAATTTTTACTTTGCATGTCTTGTCCACTAAGCCTCCTGTGAATATTAATAGACTCCCTGTTAAACCAGATGTCGTTTACGTCGGGTCTTCATCCGGTAGTCAGAACCATTAATTATGGATTCCTTTTAAACAAATGCACACAGCCTATTATAACCAACGCCGAAATATCTAATGAATGCTTTGACCTTTTATATGACCGCTAATGAAATGTTTGCTTTTCAAAAAGGTGTGGATACATTCCTGCTATATTGTCGAACGAACTTACATAAATGAGTAATTTGAATATTGTAATTATTTATATTCAGCACGCATGTCTATAAAATAATCATGTATTTGTATATGACGATAAGCTTGTTATGCTTAAGTTAAAATAAATATTCTGTTCTGTTCATAAATGAGTAGTTTAAATGGTGGATGCAATTTGTCTATCAGCTTTTTGAAAAGCAACAACAAGACTTTTTTTCTTACAGTAAATTCGCGCAATTAATTATGCGTGTACTTATGACAGTATGGACACCTTTAATAGTGCCCTATATTGCCAACAATCGTCGCAAAATAGTTGCTTTCTTTGGTAAAATGCGTATGTACATGTAAATGTTTTATTCGACTGACATTCTAACTCACTACCGGTATATGATACACATTATTCAAATCATGGATTTATAACCACAATAAAGGGCATTATAATGATACGATGCATGATATTTGACAACCAGTAGCGTCATACATATTGTAGAATACGCCTTTAAATAATTTGATAAGTTATTGCAAAAATCGTCTAAAGCATACTTACTTCTTGAATAATAATAGATTTAATATTATATCCGAATATCTAATAACTGATCAGAGGAATTGTCAGTTTTTATGATGTTTGGCTATAATTGTAGGCAGTAAGAGAGCGAATTCCGAAAAAAATAGTGCATGTAAATGTACATGTTCCCAGACTTTCGTTTTCTCCTTATGCCATTAAATGTATGAACCTACACAATTATAATATTTAGAATAATAAATAATAATGACAAGTTATAAAAAGAAGATTTTTTTTTAAATCTTCACCGGGATACGAAAATGGTGAGTTCTTTTGGATAAAAATTTAATGCACTACCATTGGGCCATTCAGGCCTAGCAAAGTTACCTATATTTAAGGCTAAGATACTATCACACGCTTTTACAAAATTATCGTTTAACGTTTTTTATTCTCGTTTAACGTGTTTTTCCTCAATTTCAATTTAAGAGTATCCATCTAGGAAGCTTGTTATAACACAATTCTACTTTCTTTTAGAATGAATGATATCCTTTTTAATAGTTACCTTTTTCAAATGGTGAACAAGTTCATTTAAAGCGAGACAGCAATCCTGCCAAATATTTATGAATTTATATAAAATGTGTAAAAAACTGATCATAAATAAAAATAAAAGTTAAAAAGAACATGTGTCGAAAAATGCGAAATACCCGGTAAGCCAGATATTAAATTGTGAAATCGAAAATGTCTGTACAGTCAAATTCGCCAGCATGTATATCATGTATGTACGATGTGAATCTAAATTAAGTTTTACGGATAATTTTAATTTCCTGCAACGATATCTATTCATACGACACATGAACACTTCCGGTTACTCCGATCCTAATAAAAAGACGAATGCTTCAGTTATTAAAGAAAAATATGTAAGAAATATCTTCGTTGCAATCGGCTCGGGAGCCTTATTTGTCTTTGCTGCATTTAATGAAATTAATATTCAATGTATATTTTTTCTTGCCTATTTTGTGTAATTTTAACATACTTATATCAATATATTACAATTTACATATATACACATATACACATAGACAAATCGTATAAGATGAAAATAATACCTGAAACTGTAGCGGTTAAAGACACTAATATTGGAGGACAAAATTTTTAATTAAAAATTAATATTTGATGAAAAGAAAAAAACAACATGCATAATCAGTTTATTAGTTTTTTCAAGTCTCATCCAATACATGTGTCATACAACATATATAAAACAAATATTCAATGCATAAAATATAACAACTTGTACCGGCCAATCGGTTAGATCTTCATGATACAAGTATACACAAATAACAAGTAAAATTAGTATTTCTACTTACATATCATTAAAAGCAGATTAACATTATTATATTAAGAAGTGCTCAAAAATGGAAAGGACATAAGAAACTGAATTTTTTAAACCCTGGCACTATCGCGCACATAAAAAATGTTTAAAAAAGGATATATCACTCATAATCAGATTACGATTGAACTGCAAAAAATGATTATCTACACAGAGTTTAAACTGTATACTAATTAAATCAAAGTACTGGCAGTACTGGTGTGACGATGCTTTTGAAGAGGATGGATATAAAACATCAATTTAAGTTTATCTATATCACCACAATTGTGTATGTTGATACGAACATTTGGGTACGATAAAAAATTTGGGTACGAAAATTTTGGGTAAGAAAACAAATTTGGTACGAAAAAAAATTGCGTACGAAACATTTTTGGTACGAAAAAAAGTTTAGGGGTACGGGGAAGTAGTACCCGTGGGTAACTTGACCCATTGAGCGAAACTGGGAGGCGGGTCACATTCTTGTTAATTAAGTGTGGCAATACATTCATGATGATTCTCGAAAGTAGGTATGAGCACATAGCCGGACCATGTGAGCTCAATCGTATGAGCACTTGACTATCCGAGTTCGCCCACGAACATATTGATAAGTTAACTAATAGCGAAATGGCCTTATACATGTATATGCTGAAATCTAACAATCGAACGAAATATCAAACATGGTATGTACACTTAGGTGGTTGTGTAATTTCTGTTAGAATATCGTATTCAATATGTAAATTGTAAATGATTGTGCCCGCACTTGAGTTTGTTGCCTTGTTTGAGTCTATACGCGCCTAGGCTGCACCCAGTGTGTGTATTTGTGTTTTTCCAAGGTAATGAGTTACCTCCGCGCTGAGGCTGCATAATGTTGGTACCCGGAGTGTGTCCAGCACTCCTACCTAATAAGATTAGATTGACGACAGTTGGGACGAATTTTGAATGATAGCTGCAATTTCCAGCTATTTGTTTTGTACTGAAATACTTGTTAATTGACGATGCTGGAACAGCAGCGTCCAAGGTTTGATAACCAGTAAAAAAAATCTTCACAATTGCGACCTATGTAAAAGACCGAGCCAGTCCGATTGAGATAACTCGATTTTTCAGTTACTTCCCTTGGCATTCGTCACTGCGTAGGAGATTGCTCGTTGATTTTCCTTGCTAACATTCTCCCAGCAGAGTTGTCGTTCGTGTTGATAAGGGTAAATATTAATAGAACAACATATCCTGGGGAAACAGATTCAATAAGTGTATCAGAACGTTAATTTCAAATTAGTAATTTTACATCCATTTTATTTTTATAGACCAATGAAACAACTATATATTTTCTCTATTTTGTTTGATATTTGTTCTCGATTTAGTAAATAAATTGCGAATAAAAACATGTAAAATTAACTTTTTACGTGATCACAAAACTAAAGAATGCGAACGATTTCGAACCTGCAAATTGTAAACGCTGCACTGCTATGATATATATAGATAAAACAACGTTTCATAGAGGAATTGTTCGTCTCGCTAGCGCAGTGGTAAGGACGTTCGCTTTTTCACCTTTACGACACCGGTTTGATTCCCGCTCCCGGCGCAATGTTATATTTTGTGTGTTTTGTGGTCGCCATTCCTGACAGTTGTTTTTTTCCGGAGAATCTCATCCCCCCCCCCCCGCAGCATTTGACCATATAAACAATTAAAAAGTATTTCAGTACAAAACAAATAGCTGGAAATTGCAGCTATCATTCAAAATTCGTCCCAACTGTCGTCAATCTAATCTTATTAGGTAGGAGTGCTGGACACACTCCGGGTCCCAACATTATGCAGCCTCAGCGCGGAGGTAACTCATTACCTTGGAAAAACACGAATACACACACTGGGTGCAGCCTAAGCGCGTATAGACTCAAATAAGGCAACAAACTCAAGTGCGGACACAATCATTTACAATTTACATATTGAATACGATATTCTAACAGGAATTACACAACCACCTAAGTGTACATACCATGTTTGATATTTCGTTCGATTGTTAGATTTCAGCATATACATGTATAAGGTCATTTCGCTATTAGTTAACTTATCCATATGTTCGTGGGCGAACTCGGATAGTCAAGTGCTCATACGATTGAGCTCACATGGTCCGGCTATGTGCTCATACCTACTTTCGAGAATCATCATGAATGTATTGCCATACTTAATGAACAAGAATGTGACCCGCCTCCCAGTTTCGCTCAATGGGTCAAGTTACCCACGGGTACTACTTCCCCGTACCCCTAAACTTTTTTTCGTACCAAAAATGTTTCGTACGCAATTTTTTTTTCGTACCAAATTTTTTTTCGTTCCCAAAATTTTCGTACCCAAATTTTTTATCGTACCCAAATGTTCGTATCAACATACACAATTGTGGTGATATAGATAAACTTAGATTGATGTTTTATATCCATCCTCTTCGAAAGCATCGTCACACCAGTACTGCCAGTACTTTGATTTTTTATATGGTCGAATGCTGCGGGGGGGGGATGAGATTTTCCGGAAAAAAACAACTGTCAGGATTGGTGACCACAAAACATACAAAATATAACATTGCGCCGGGAGCGGGAATCGAACCGGTGTCGTAAAGGTGAAAAAGCGAACGTCCTTACCACTGCGCTAGCGAGACGAACAATTACTCCATGCAACGTTGTTTTATCTTTATATATCATAGCAGTGCAGCGTTTACAATTTGCAGGTTCGAAATCGTTCGCATTCTTTAGTTTTGTGATCACGTAAACAATAAATTTTACATGTTTTTATTCGCAATTTATTTACTAAATCGAGAACAAATATCAAACAAAATAGAGAAAATATATAGTTGTTTCATTGGTCCATAAAAATAAAATGGATGTAAAATTACTAATTTGAAATTAACTGATACACTTATTGAATCTGTTTCCCCAGGATATGCTGTTCTATTAATATTTACCTTTATCAACACGAACGACAACTCTGCTAGGAGAATGTTATCAATGAAAATCAACGAGCAATCTCCTACGCAGTGGCGAATGCCAAGGGAAGTAACTGAAAAATCGAGTTATTTCAATCGGACTTGCTCGGTCTTTTACATAGGTCGCAATTGTTAAGATTTTTTTTACTGGTTATCAAACCTTGGACGCTGCTGTTCCAGCATCGTCAAAAAGTATAGTATCAATATATATACAATACAATTTCACGAGATACTATTGTAAAATTAATACACGATTGAACATTGCAACTCAATGAAATTAGAGAGGAGTCTGTCAGTAAATTACCATTGTTATAAGTCAACCAATACCCGAAAAAGCGTTGTCACCCATAGACATGCACTTACAATTGCGAAAGAAGTATTGTTTGTACCAACCAAGACTAGTTTGAGATAACTTGTGATACGTTCCTCATTGAAACAGCCATAAAGCATTGTAAAAGCGCTATCAGATTAAGGAGTTGGCGCTCGCGAGTTGATTGTTGGCTGTAAACTATGGAAAATACACGTTTGCATACGCATGGTCGTATTTGCTTTCTCTAAACGACTTCATCAAAAGAATAGTGTTAACACTCTCGAACAATATTTAATAACATCGGAGTACCCACGTAGTCAACATGAGAACATCTTATTCTTATAGCTCTAGAACAGAAAGATGACAATGGCGTTAATGCATTAACGTATAAATCCGTTTTTGAAGAAAAATCGAGTTAAATGCAAATGTCCAAAACGTGCACGAACCGAGTATAATTATAAGGCGTAATTCTAGCATTTCATTATAAATGCAAATAAAGTATCAAGTCGATTTGAACATCTATACCAAGATAAGAACACCGGATCTTCATGTGGTCATTCGACCATGATAAAATCCAAATCTCATCTCAGACTACTGTAAACCCACTATTTTCTCTTATATTTCAGGAAACCAACAGAAAAATAAATAAGGCACCCATCGTGCGAAAATGCCAGTGTAACTACAGACCTCTTTGAATTGTCTGGTCAGCTCTACCTTTGTCCGCTAACGAGTTCACAAAACCTTTCCTGACATTATAGCGGACCTGGTACTTCGTGACAAGACTTTGCGAATGCATATGGCATAAGATCCATTTTCGCAAGACGGGGCTCATAAAATTTACTGCCCTCATTATGTGCATGCAACAAAAAATATAGTTGTGATGTTCACATCAGTGTCGAAGGCATTGATAATAAATAAATTAAAATAAGTACACACAATACAAACAATCGGCAGTTTACGTAGGAAATACACGTTTCGTTTGCAACACGTTGCTTTTTTATTATAGTTACAGGAAGATAAATGGTTGTCGAAACTCTTTTCGAATGACAATATCATCTGTGTTATGTAAAGAGACCAAAACCGCTAATGCATGGTCGATAATAAGTTATTAAATGCGTCAGGAATGGTGATCCCATATTATGTAATGGCTGTGAAATAATTTTCTATTGATTGTGGATAATGCAATTTCAATATAAAAAACTTGCATGTATATGGCGATTATTGTCGACAGATGTATAAAGAAGATTATTGTTCCGCAGGGGAGGGCCTTGGTATTATTTGTCTATGCTAAAATCTCAGGAAGCGTCTCTTCATGACAATGAGCTGATCTTTTGTGTTGGAATCTAGACTCTGTTTGATCTAATTCGAGTTCATCTAGTTCCCTGATTTGGATAATAATATAGTGTAGTGCTAGAACGACAAAGCCCCGTGTATGGTATCAATGAGGTATAATCCCAATTATGGAAACTACCCCGTTGAACTTCCGTCGGAAATACAAAGTATAGATGAAAGATTAATTGTCACAAAATAACTGTATTTCAAACATAAATATGTATTACAAAGTAACAACATGATATCAACATGATTTTCAAGCAGTTTGATTTCATTTTCTGCAGTATATCCTCTCAAATAACGCCTCGACGTACTTGCATCTAGTTTGTTTACATTTTCTTCAGACTTCCCAATATACGGCAGATCGTCACGTCTGCATCTAGAAAAAAAACTGCTTATTTTAAGTGTCTGCAGTTATTGCAATATAGTAAATTATCACGTCTGCATGTAAACAAGAGTCTGTTGAGTTGCAGCGTCTTCGGAACTTGCTATTTATTGATTAATTAAAATTTTCTTTCTTGCATATAGACTACCGGGGAAAGTGCTGTTTATATGCAGTCTTTTCAGAACTTGAAATATACTGTTTAATTCTAACCTTTCGTAACTAGGGAAAAAACAAAAACGTTCTATTTATTTGCAGTGTCTTCGGTACCCAACAGCAATGACCAACTGCAAGCACTTTTCATGGACGAGTCCGATCAGGACACGGAGGACACGCCTACCCTCGAAGATTTCATAAACGTCAACGGAAAGCCCGACATATCATCAATGACGTCATCGCGGTGGCCATTTGCAAGCGGACGAGTATGCATAGAAACGGTTATAACCAGAGTATTCCGGTGTCAACGGTAATTTGCTGGCATCTTCTAGAACTATTTTTGTTTCCTTGTTTGGAATCAGTCAGTTATTGTGCCATTTAAAACAAACGGGCTAAAATATTCATAATGCACGTTAAATGTATTATATAAGGTTAAAGTTTTAAAACTGTTAAGCTGACAGCAACAATTCATCGTTAGATTGCGCGGTTAAAGTTGAGCGTGAACGGAATATAAATTACCAATATGTTTCACAAGGTACTGGACAGTGTTCCTGCATTTAATATCACAAACAACTGTGTTTCTCTGTATTAATTTCAATGTTCAACATATATAATAGTATCGGTGTAACAAACGTGCTCTAACAATATTATAAAATGATAACGAATCCGTATATCTCCATTGATTTACAAAATAAATGCAAACAAAACTACTTCCAATTGTATTCAGCAAAATAAAATTCTTTCCTCGAACAACACATTACATAAAACACCTCCACCGCACTCGGTAAGACCCACACATTGCATAAAACACCACCACCCACCGCACTCAACCACACATTGCATAAAACACAACCACTGCACTTACCCACACATTGCATAAAACACCACTACCGCACTCAGTTTAAGACCCACACATTGCATAAAAAACCACCAATGCACTCAGTAAGACCCATACATTGCATAAAAACCACCAATGCACTCAGTAAGACCCATACATTGCTTTAAACACCACCACCACACTCGGTAAGACCCACACATTGCATAAAACACCACCTGCGCGCTCGGTAAGACCCACACATTGCATAAAACACCGCCATTGCACTCACCCACACTTTGCATAAAACACCACCACCGCACTCAGTAAGACTCACATATTGCATAAAACACCACCACCGCACTCGGTAAGACCCACACATTGCAAAAACATCACCACCGCACTCAGTAAGACTCACATATTGCATAAAACATCACCACCGCACTCAGTAAGACTCACGCATTATATAAAACACCACCACCGCACTCGGTAAGACCCACACATTGCATAAAACATCACCACCGCACTCAGTAAGACCCACACATTGCATAAAACATCACCACCGCACTCAGTAAGACTCACACATTGCATAAAACACCACCACCGCACTCGGTAAGACCCACACATTGCATAAAACATCACCACCGCACTCAGTTAGACTCACACATTCCACAAAACACCACCACCGCACTCGGTAAGACCCACGCATTATATAAAACACCGTCACCGCACTCAGTAAGACCCACTAATTGCTTAAAACACAACCACCACCATACATTTCAGAACATTATATTGTGCAACAACATTGCTATCCTCAATTTAAGATCCTCATATTGCCGTCAACAATACCGTCATCCTAAGTTTTAGACCCTTACGTAGCCTACAAAATCACCACAGCCCTCACTTTAAGACCCTCATATTGACTTAACACAACCACCATCCTTATGAACCTAAATTATCAATTTCCTAAACCTAACCATTTACATTCCCAGAGGCTTGTTTGTATTATTAAATATTGGTTGAAGATCACTGGCTGTAGTGATAGAAAATATGTGTCATGTATTTACAATACTATGTTAAATGATATTGATTCTAACCCACGTAAGCAAAACTGGGCTTCACTTGTTAAAGATGCATTGTGTAGCTTAGGTTTATATCATGTATGGCTGCAACAGAGTGTTGGAAATAATAACCAGTTTATTAGTGCTTTTAAACAACGTGTTAAGGACATATTTGTCCAGGATTGGCATAGTAGATTGGAAAATTCATCTCGAGCGATATTCTATAACACTTTCTGTAATTTCCAATTTCAGCCATATCTTAAACATGTAAATGTTAAATGCTATAGAAATGCTCTTACAAAGTTACGAATGTCATCACATCGATTAAATATTGAAACAGGTAGATGGAATAGAACGCCAAGGGAACAAAGGCTATGTAACAAATGTAATGAATTAGAGGACGAATTTCATTTTCTTTTTGAGTGTAAGTTATATGATAGTGTACGAGGAAAATATCTTAAGCATTATTACTGTCATGGACCAAATATGTTTAAAACTGTCGAGCTGATAACAAATGATAAGTGTGAAATATTACGAAACCTAGCTGTATATGTAAGCAAAGCCTTTGAACTGAGAAAAGCACATAATACAATGCACTTATATTTATATCGTTTATTGTATAGTATAAACTATAATTCACCATCAGTTTCCTGATTCACTTGCCCGTATATCAAAATTGCAATCGTTGTGGGTGTAACTGGGGTCTCTGCATTGTAAATATATGCAGAAATACTTATCAGACACCATAAAGCCAAAGTATGAAGCGTCATACGTGTATTACATGACTACATATAATTTTTAAACTATGCACACAGGGATTTATAAAATAAGAATCGTTTTTTACCCATGGTGATGTATACATATTGTATAATATTAGTGTAGTAGGATCATATGCATGTAAAAGACAGATCCATTATTGGATCCATTATTGGCTGTAGTGATGAAACAAGATCAATTATTTCAGTAAAGTATTTTGCAACAAAAGGATACACTCGGTGATTAAAATTGTTAATATTTTATTTTGAATCTCGAATCTTAAACCACATCAACTAAGTCTAGCAGTTTTGGGTATACTGAAAATATCATTTAGTAAGAGAGAACAATCTTCTGTTCCTTGTTAGAATGATTGGAAGAGTTAGCTTTCCTTTCTGCACTCGTTTTTCTAATAATCGCCATATTTCGATGCTAACGGAGTCATTGATGAAATAGTTTTTTCAAGTCTCATCACCTTAGAATTACTGTACTTATGTTTTCGTAATATAATATGAATATTACATCATGTTATGTGAATAATACATTAATATATGTCTATTCAACTCTCATCACATTAGAATTATTGTACTTATGTTTTCGTAATATAATATGAATATTACATCATGTTATGTGGATATTACATTACTATATGTGAAGAACAAACAGTTTGATTTTTTTTATTGATTTTGAAACTGTTATTTTTATTAACACTTTTTATAGACCATGTTTTTCAAATAGAAATATTGAAATAACAAATTAATATATGCTGTGTAAATACTGTATGTTTCTTAAGAAAATTGATTTTGAATCTCGGGTGGATGCGATATGTAGTATTTGTATCAGAACATTATCGTTTATTCAGCCATAACGTTTTTTATGAAACACCGTGTATTATGAATATATGAATGATATGATATATGTTAAACAAGGACCATAACGGCCAATTTCAACTGTGTAAATATGTATATGTATGTGTCGAAATAAAAGTTCTTCTTCTTCACGCAGTTTGAGAATCCCATGTTGCCTAAAACAGCAACAACTCTCAGTGTAAGACCCTCATAGTGTCTAAATACCGCCTCAATTTAAGACACTCGTACTGCCTAAAGCACCAAAATCCAATTGCAGTCAGACCCGCATTACCTCCGACCTAAAACACCACCACCCCCTCATGCGAAGAAACTTATTATGTCTAAAATCACCACCACCCTCACTGCAAGACCCAACTATTGACTGTAACACAATTAGCATCCTCAGTTTAAGACCTCCTCCTCGTATTATGAGGTGAATAGAGATAAAACGCTTTCGGGCGGACATGGAGGTCCGAAGTATCTATTCTGTATTATGACCCCACACGTTAAGTTTATTTTTGTGAAAGTACTACATACAATTAGGGTTAACTTAATGAATGCAAGTAAAATATGTGAATTCTATCGCAACCCTAGGTATTAGACTTAATGGAAATTTATTAAAATACTTACTAAATACTGACCATTGTGATGGAAGTCGGCCCAAAGAACCTCGTAGGGTAATCTCGTAGATCTAACCTTAAAGTTTTTAGTCATTTTTACTTCAACTTTTTATTTTTAACATGACTTACAGAGGTGTGCGACATTTATTGTTAATGTTGCGACATATATCGACAGTTTAAATTTTTGCGACATTTATCGGTAAAGTTGCGACATATATCGTATGTAGGATTTCCGACATTTATTGTTCCTTGCAACATTTATGGTTAAGATTGCGACAAATCTCGTAGCCTGCGACATATAACGGCAATGCGACATTTAACGGCGCTACATACATATCACGAAAAAAACATAAGTTCTAAAATACCGTATTTTTTACAATTATTAGTTTATATTGATTAAAATATCGCGACTGGTATATGGCATTACTTGAAAAATGTTGTTAAGTTTTCATATTTTCAGTATATTCGGTAACAAAATTTTATCGAGTATGTCTAACAGGTAACTTGGAGAGTTCTGTTGTTGTCGTTATATTTTGTTAAACTACGAGGATTGCTTATATAAAGTATAAATTACAACTCTCATTGTATAAGCATGGATGGCCGAGTGGTCTAAATGGGAGACTATTTGCTTCAGGACTCCAGAGGTCCGTGGTTCGAGCCCTGTTGAGGGTTACAGATTTTTCTTTGTTTTTAAATTTTATTCTTGATTTTTTTTAACTGGAGATTTTTAGATCCAATGTTTAAATTTATCAATAAAAAGCGTTTAATGACGGCATTTTAGAACTTTTCTCTTTTTTTTCGTGATATATGGCAATCTTGTTGACCATGCCTTTAACATATTTAACAAAAAGATATTTGTCCGCTATGGATTAACAGAAACTAGTGTATATATATTAGCCAGTTTAATGATAATAATTCAGTGTTCAATAACTATGAATTTAAAATAATGTGCAATTTTACTGCTACACAATTAACGTATTTAACGGCAAATATAAATTAGGCTATTACGTGTGAAGATTTTACTTTACTGTTGTGTACGAAACAGCATCGTGAAAACAAGCAATCACAAAAGGAAAAAAATACTTGAGTTATATGAATGAAATATAAAGATTTATTTATCATAAAATGCTAGATTGTTATCACTCCTTATTCACCAGTAAAGATATTACAACGTACACGCAAATACAGTTCAATTTGCATAATATGCAGTTCTTCCATTTGTATGCTAAACTGCATTAATATTGTCATTCAAAGGAAAAAAAAAAATCAATGGAAAAGAAAATAACCACAACATTTAAAAATTGTTATGTTTTCGGCTTTTTGGGGGCCCTGTTTTATAATTGATGAAACGCACCTCTTAAACTTTCGATCGCTGTTGAACAATAAAAATATCCACACCACTTATAATTATAATAAAATCAATATATGTTTTAACATTTTGTTAATATCATTTATTAAAGTCTATCTAACTGGGATTGTCAGTATTAAGTCTTTCGACTACGTTTTCTCTTATGCTAATAAGTTTTTTTGTATTTTTATAAAGAGGAAATTATATTTATGGATATACATTTATTGGTACTAAATATGATATATTTGCACTATTCTTTAAGATTTTTTATGTTTAATTCGTGTTTTATCGTTTTAATGACTAAAGACATTTACACAAGTTCTACGATACTGTAACCAGTGTTTTTGCCAACCAGTCAGTGCGCATGCGCGGAA